>NC_087502.1:5306943-5416215 GCF_036417665.1 Passer domesticus | reverse complement strand
GTCAACTCATCCCAACTCAACCCAAGTCAACTCAACCCAGCCGAGGTCATTCAACTCAACTCAACCCAACTCAACTCATGGCAATCAAGGTCATCCCACTCAACTCATCCCAGCTCAATCCCAACCCAACCCATCCCAACTCAACACAACTCAATCCCAACTCAATCCCATCCTGTTCTAACCCATCCCAACTCAACACAACTCAATCCCAACTCAACCCCATCCCGTTCTAACGCATCCCAACTCAACCAAACTCAACCAAACCCAACTCAACCCCTCTCCATCCCGGGCCGTACCCGGTGCGGGCGAAGTTGCCCAGTATCTCATGATGCGCCGGCTCAGCGCCTCCTCCTCGGCCGTGTAGTTGAGCCCAGGGTTCAGCGGCTGCCCGAAGACGAACTCGATCTCGTAGCCGTGCGGCACGCCCATCCACGGCGGCCACAGCAGGTTGGAGGCGCGGTGGTCGAACAGATAAGCGAAGACGGTGCCGCCGCGCTCGGCCCAGCGCTGGGCGAAGTGCATCAGCGGGCACACCACGTTGTGGTCGCCCACGATGTCGTCCAGCGCCTCGCGGTTCTTCACCGGGTTGTCCTGGTCCAGCCAGTCGGTGTACTGCAGCACCACGGCCTCGGCCGCCAGCTCGTTGGCCTGCGGCACGCCCAGCCGCACGCCGCCCAGGAACTCCTCGCGGCTGATCAGGCTCTCGTTGTCCTTGCCGAAACCCGGCACGCCGTACACCAAGAAATAGGTGCCCTCGTCCTGCACGGCGCCCAGCAGCACCTCGGCCTCGGCGCGGCCCGGCGCGCCCAGCAGCGCCTCGGGGGTGTCGGCCAGGAACTCGCCGTCCACCACGGGCACGAAGGCGAAGCGGAAGACGCCCTGCTGCGGCAGCACGGCCGCCTCGTGCTCCACCAGCTGCGGCGGCGGCGCGGCGCGCAGGCAGGCCAGCAGCTCCGTCTCGTTGGTCACCGCGCCGCGCGCCCACGCCGCCGCAGCCCACCAGCCGGCCCAGCCGCGCCGCCCGCCGCCGGCCCTCGGCCGCGCCCACGGTGGCCCACGGCCCGTTGGGCGAGCCGCTCTGCAGCACGGCGCGGCGGAACAGGGCGCGGCTGCCCCCCGACAGCAGGTGCAGCCCCGCCGAGGCCGCGCCGGCGCTCTCGCCGAACAGCGTCACCGCGCCGGGGTCGCCGCCGAACGCCGCGATGTTGGCTTGCACCCAACGCAGCGCCAGCCGCTGGTCCAGCAGCCCCACGTTGCCGGGGCTTCGGGGTGACCCGGCAGCGCCAAAAACCCCAAAGCGCCCACCCGGTAGTTCATGGAGACCACCAAAACCCCCTCGGCCGCCGCCAGGAAGCGCCCGTCGTAGACGTCCAGCGAGGCGGCGCCGCTGTAGAAGCCGCCGCCGTAAATCCACACCAGCACCGGCGCCGGCGTTTCGGGGCGCGCGCCGGCGCCCAGATGTTGAGGTACAGGCAGTCCTCGCTCATCTCGCGGTTGGGGTTCCAGCATCTCGGAGCCGCCGAAGCCGGGGAACATGGTGTCCACCGGCTGGAAGCAGGCGTGGGGGTGGGAGAGGGCGTCCAGGACCCCTCCCCAGGGCCGGGCGGGGCGGGGCGGGGCGAAGCGCAGGGGTCCCACGGGGGGCTCGGCGTAGGGGATCCCCAAGAAGGCGGCCACGCGCGAGGAGGGGCCGGCGGCCACGTGGAAGCCGCGGACGGCGCCGGCCGAGGTGGCCACCAGCAGCTCCTCGGGGGTGGCCGGGCAGGGGGCGGGCCAGGAGGAGGAGGAGGAGGAGGGGGAGGGGGGGGAGGAAGAGCTGGAGCGGGGCGGGGGGCGGCGGGGACGGGTGACCCCCCATGGCGGCGCAGGCTGTGGAGAGAGAGAGAATTTGGGGGGTCAGCGGGGGGGCTTGGGGAGGGGGCTCATTTGGGGAGGGGGCTCATTGTGGTGGGGGTCCCCAATGGAGTGGGATTTGGGGAGGGGGCTCGTTTTGGGTGGGATTTGGGGAGGGGGGTGGAATTTGGGGAAGGGACTCATTTTGGGTGGGGTCCTCATTTGGGGAGGGGGCTCACTGTGGAGGGGAATTAGGGAGGGGGTCCCTACTTGGGTGGGATTTGGGGGGAATTTGTGGAGGCGGCTCATTTTGGGGGGAATTTGGGGAGGGGGCTCATATTGGGTGGGGTTTGGGGAGGGGGTCCCCACTTGGGTGGGATTTGGGCAGGATTTGAGGAGGGGGCTCATTTTAGGGGAATTTGGGAGGGGGCTCATTGTGGGTGGGTCCCAATGGAGTGGGATTTGGGGAGGGGGCTCATTTTGGATGGGAATTGGGGAGGGGGGTCCCTAGTTGGGTGGGATTTGGGTAGGATTTGGGGAGGGGGCTCCTTGTGGGGGGATTTGGGGAGGGGGCTCATTGTGGAGGGGGGTCCCCACTTGGGTGGGATTTGGGGAGGGGGCTCATTGTGGGGGGGATTTGGAGGGAGTCCCCAAATGAGTGGGATTTGGGGAGGGGGGTTCATTTTGGGGGGAATTTGGGGAGGGGGTGGATTTGGGGAAGGGGCTCATTTTGGGTGGGGTCCTCATTTGGGGAGGGGGCTCATTGTAGGGGGTCCCAGTGGAGTAAGATTTGGGGAGGGGCTCATTTTGAGGGGAATTAGGGAGGGGGCTCATTTTGGGTGGGGTTTGGGGAGGGGGTCCCCAGTTGGGTGGGATTTGGGTAGGATTTGAGGAGGGGGCTCCTTGTGGGGGGGATTTGGGGGGAGTCCCCAAATTTGGGGATTTGGGGAGGGGGGTTCATTTTGGGGGGAATTTGGGGAGGGGGTCCCCACTTGGGTGGGATTTGGGGGGGGTTCCACGGGGGGTGGGTGTCTCCTTGTGGTGGGGAGGGGGGTGGGAGTTGGGGAGGGGTCTCCATTTGGGGAGGGGTCCCAAATTGGGTGGGATTTGGGGGCGTCCCCGATTGGGTAGGGGGTTCTCCAATGGGGGTGGGATTTGGGGAGGGGGCTCATTTTGGGTGGGATTTGGGGGGGCTCACGGGGGGTTTGGGGGTCCCCTCATGTTGGAGAGGGGGTGGGAATTGGGGAGGGGTCCCCATTTTGGGGGAGGGGGTCCGCATTTGGGGTGGGATCTGGGGGGGATGGGCCGCCCTCCTGATTTCGGGGGGGGGGTCTCTGATGATGGGGGAGGGTCCCCAATTTTTGGACCCTTGTGACCCCCCCCCCGTTCCATTTTTGGGGACCCCTCCCCTCCCCAGGGGTCTGAGCCCCCTCCCCAGTTTATCCCAGCCCCTCCCCAGCGCCCCTCCCCCCCCCGGGACCCCTCCCCCCGCGCCCCTCCCCCCCCGGCAGGTGCCGATCCCAAAATAGCCCCAAAAAAACCCGGGCGGAAGCGGCCGCGGGGGGGGAGGGGCCAGAGGGGCCCCTGGGGACCCCGGCCCCGTGGGGACCCCTCCCCTAATTCCCTATAGAGACCCCTCCCCAAATCCCCTCTAGGGACCCCTCCCCTAATTCCCTATGGATCCATAGAGACCCCTCCCCTAATTCCTTATAGGGACCCCTCCCCTAATTTCCTATAGACCGGCCCCTATAGAGACCCCTCCCCTAATTCCCTATAGAGACCCCTCCCCTAATTCCCTATGGATCCATAGAGACCCCCCAATCCCCTATAGAGACCCCTCCCCAAATCCCTATAGAGACCCCTCCCCTAATTCCCTATAGAGACCCCTCCCCTAATTCCCTATGGATCCATAGAGACCCCCCAATCCCCTATAGAGACCCCTCCCCAAATCCCTATAGAGACCCCTCCCCTAATTCCCTATAGGACCCCTCCCCAAATCCCCTATAGATGTATAGGGACCCTCCCCAAATCCCCCTATAGAGACCCCTCCCCTAATTCCCTATGGATCCATAGGGACCCCCCGGCCCCGTAGAGACCCCTCCCCAAATCCCTATAGAGACCCCTCCCCAAATCCTCTATAGGGACCCCCCCGGCCTCGTAGAGACCCCTCCCCTAATTCCCTACAGGGACCCCCTCCCCAAATCCCCTATAGAGACCCCTCCTTAATTCCATATAGAGACCCCCCACTCCCCTATAGAGACCCCTCCCCTAATTCCCTATAGGGACCCCCGGCCCCATAGAGACCCCCGGCCCTATAGAGACCCCTCCCCAAATCTATAGGGACCCCTCCCCATATCCCCTATAGAGACCCCTCCCCCAATGCCCTATGGATCCATAGAGACCCCTCCCCAAATCCCCTCTAGGGACCCCTCCCCATATCCCCTATAGAGACCCCTCCCCTAATTCCCTATAGAGACCCTCCTCAAATCTCCTATAGAGACCCCCGGCCCCATAGAGACCCCTCCCCATATCCCCTATAGATCCATAGGGACCCTCTAGGGACCCCTCCCCTAATTCCCTATAGGGACCCCCCAGCCCCATAGGGACCCCCTCCCCATATCCCCTATAGAGACCCCTCCCCAAATCCCCTCTAGGACCCCCTCCCCTAATTCCCTACAGAGACCCCCAGTCCCCTATGGATGCACAGAGACCCCTCCCCAGCCCTATAGAGACCCTCCCCAATCCCCTATGGATTCACAAGGACCCCTCCCCCCAACAACAACAACAACAGCGACCCTCCCCCCCCCCGAGCCCCGCCCCGCGCGGCCCCTCCCCCACCCCGGGTATCGCTCTGGGGGGGAAATGGGGGGGAGGGGGTGGGAGGGGAAATGGGGGTCTCGGGGGGGGGTCTCAGGTGTGGGGGAGGGGCTTTGATACGGGGGGGGGTCCTCAATGATGGGGGGAGGGGCGATGCGGGGGTCTCGGTGGGGGGGAGGGGCTTTGATACAGGGGGTCTCAAGGGTGGGGGATGGGCCATGGGGGGTCTCGGTTTGGGGGAGGGGCGATGGGGGGGGTCCTCAATGGTGGGGGAGGGGAAATGAGGGGGTCCCAAATGTGGGGGGAGGGGCGATGATGGTGGTCTCAAGGGTGGGGGAGGGGCGGTGTGGGGGTCTCGGTTTGGGGGAGGGGCGATGGGGGGGGGGGGGTCCCAGGTGTGGGGGAGGGGCGGGGACGGGGCCGCACCCGCTGGAGGTCAACAAAAGGAGGGGTGGGGGAGGGGAGGGGGGGGAATGGGGGGAGGGGGTCGAGGCCGGGGTGGGGGAGGGGCGGCACCCACCCCTCCGGCGCCGCGGCTCCGGCCTCGCTCGGGCTCCGGCGTCTGGAAAATACCGGGGGGGGGTGGGGGAGGGGCGGCGTTAAATTGGGGGGGGGGGGGGGAGGGGGGGGAGGGGCCAAAGGAGCCGCCCCTCCCCCCCTGCGGCAGCGCTGCCCCTCCCCCCAGCGCCGGGAAAGGGAGGGGGGGGGAGGGGGGGGAGGAGGATGAGGATGCGCTGCCCAACCCCCACCTGCCCAGGGGGATTTTGGGGGAATTTTGGGAGATTTTGGGGATTTTGGGAAATTTTGGGGGGATTTTGGGAGATTTGGGGGAAATTTGGGGGATTTGGGGGGGATTTTGAGGAATCTGGGATAATTTGGGGGATTTGGGGGATTTTGGGTGATTTTAGGAGGGATTTTGGGGAAAATTTTGGGGGGATTTGAGGGGATTTGGGGGAATTTTGAGGGAGGGGTTGGAATTTTGAGGGTTTTTGGGATTTAGAGGAATTTTGGGCGATTTTGGGGGATTTTTAGGCGATTTCAGGGTTTTTTTTTGAGGAATTTGGGGAAATTTCCGGGGATTTTGGGGCATTGGGGGGGATTTTGATGGTTTTTAGGGGATTTTTGGAGGATTTGGGGGGAATTTTGAGGAATTTCGGGGGAATTTGGGGGAAATTTAGGGGAATTTTGGGGAAATTTTGGGGAAATTTTAGGGGAATTTTAGGGGAATTTGGAGGAATCTGGGACAAATTTGGGGGGAATTTTGAAGAATTTGGGGCATTTTTAGGGGAATTTTGGGGGAATTTTGAGGGAATTTGGGAGAATTTTGTGGGAATTTTGTGGGAATTTTTGGGGATTTTTAGGGGAATTTTGGGGGAATGTTGGGGGAATTTGGGGGAATTTTGTGGGAATTTGGGAGAATTTTGTGGGAATTTTAGGGGAATTTTAGGGGATTTTAGGGGAATTTTGGGGGAATTTTAGGGGAATTTGGGGGATTTTTAGGGGAATTTCGGGGAAATTTTGGGGGAATTTTTGGGGAATTTTAGGGGAATTTTGGGGGGATTTTGAGGAATCTGGGACAAATTTGGGGGGAATTTTGGGGGGAATTGTGAAGAATTTGGGGGAATTTTGGGGGAATTTTGGGGGAATTTTAGGGGAATTTTGGGGGGAATTTTAGGGGAATTTTGGGGGAATTTGGGAGAATTTTGTGGGAATTTTAGGGGATTTTAGGGGAATTTCGGGGGTTTTTGGGGGAATTTGGGGCAATTTTTGGGGAATTTTAGGGGAATTTCGGGGGGATTTTGAGGAATCTGGGACAAATTTGGGGGGAATTTTGGGGGGAATTGTGAAGAATTTGGGGGAATTTGGGGGAATTTGGGGAGCTGTCCCCCCCACACCTGTGCCCAGGTGTGTCGTTGTCCCCAGGTGTGGCCCCGCCCCCCCAGGTGTGTCCCCCGCGTGTCGCGGTTCCCGCCGCTGACGTGGCCCCGGGTGTGGCCCCGGGTGTGGCCCCGCCCCCTCCGTGGCCGCCGGCCAAGGGTCACCCGCCCCTCCCCCACGGGAGGGTGACGTCATGGGGAAACCCCCGGGGAGACACTGGGATGTACTGGGAGGGACTGGGATGCACTGGGAGGGACCGGGAGGGCACTGGGATGTACTGGAATGGACTGGGAGGGCACTGGGAGAATCTGGTGGCCACCAGAAGATACTGGGATGGACTGGGGAGACACTGGGGACGTACTGGGATGCACTGGGAGGGCACTGGGAGGGCACTGGGACATACTGGGATGCACTGGGAGGGCACTGGGAGGGCACTGGGACATACTGGGAGGGCACTGGGACATACTGGGACATACTGGAATGGACTGGGAGGGCACTGGGACATACTGGGAGGGCACTGGGATGTACTGGGATGTACTGGGAGGGCACTGGGATGGACTGGGAGGGCACTGGAATGGACTGGGAGGCACTGGGAGAGCTCAGAGGGACCCCCCAGGCCCGCGACCCCTCCCCAGCTGAGGTCCCAGCAGTTCCCAGTGCGCCCAGTTTGGGTCATCAGCGAACTGGTGAGGTGGCACTGACCCCGTGTCCCCTTTGTGTCACCACCCCCTTGTGACCCCGGTGACCCCCTGGGACCCCCCCGATGTCCCCAGAGGCCACCAGGACCCCTCAGTGTCCCCAGTGACCCCTGTGGCACCCAGAGGCCACCAGGCCACCTCCATGTCCTTGTCCCCACCCCGGTGTCCCCCCCGATCCCGGTGCCACCCCAATGTCCCCATCCCCGTGTCCCTCAAGGCCACCAGGCCACCTCCATGTCCTTGTCCCCATCCCCGTGTCCCCACCGATCTCGGTGCCACCTCCCTGTCCCCATCCCTGCGTCCTCATCTTGGTGACACCTCCATGTCCCCATCCCTGTGCCCCTCATGGCCACCAGGCCACCTCCATGTCCTTGTCCCCGTCCCTGTGTCCCCCCACATCTCAGTGCCACCTCCCTGTCCCCATCCCCGTGTCCTCATCTTGGTGACACCTCCATGTCCCCATCCCCGTATCCCCATGGATCTCAGTGCCACCTCAGTGTCCCCATCCCGGTGTCACTCAAGGCCACCAGGCCACCTCCATGTCCTTGTCTCCACTCCTGTGTCCCCACTGATGTCGGTGCCACCTCCCTGTCCCCATCCCCGTGTCCCCATGGATTTTGGTGACACCTCCATGTCCCTCAAGGCCACCAGGCCACCTCCATGTCCTTGTCCCCATCCCCGTGTCCCCATAGATCCCGGTGACACCTCCATGTCCCCCAGCCCACCAATCCGGGTGTCCCCTCCTGTCCCCACCCCGGTGTCCCCCCCCGATCCCGGTGCCACCTCCCTGTCCCCACCCCCGTGTCCCTCAAGGCCACCAGGCCACCTCCATGTCCTTGTCCCCATCCCCGTGTCCTCATCTTGGTGACACTCCCATGTCCCCCATCCCCGTGTCTCCATGGATCTCAGTGCCACCTCAGTGTCCCCATCCTGGTGTCCCTCATGGCCACCAGGCCACCTCCATGTCCTTGTTCCCATGCCTGTGTCCCCATGGATCTCGGTGACACCTCCATGTCCTTGTCCCCATCCCCATGTCCCCATGGACCTCAGTGCCACCTCCCTGTCCCCATCCCCGTGTCCCCATAGATCCCGGTGACACCTCCATGTCCCCCAGCCCACCAATCCTGGTGTCCCCTCCTGTCCCCACCCCGGTGTCCCCCCCCGATCCCGGTGCCACCCCCCCTGTCCCCACCCCCGTGTCCCTCAAGGCCACCAGGCCACCTCCATGTCCTTGTCCCCACCTTGTGTCCCCATGGACCTCAGTGCCACCTCCATGTCCCCATCCCCGTGTCCCCATGGATCTCAGTGCCACCTCAGTGTCCCCATCCTGGTGTCCCTCATGGCCACCAGGCCACCTCCATGTCCTTGTCCCCATCCCCGTGTCCCCATGGATCTCAGTGCCACCTCCATGTCCTTGTCCCCACCCCGGTGTCCCCATGGACCTCAGTGCCACCTCCCTGTCCCCATCCCCATGTCCCCATAGATCCCGGTGACACCTCCATGTCCCCCAGCCCACCAATCCTGGTGTCCCCTCCTGTCCCCACCCCGGTGTCCCCCCCGATCCCGGTGCCACCCCCGTGTCCCCTGTCCCCCCCTCCCGTGTCCCCGCGCGGTGACACCGCTGGATGGAGGAAGCTCCGGGCGCGGGGCGCGGCCGCCACATTCTCCGGCGTGTGTGTCACCTGCGTGTGTCACCTGCGTGTGTCACCTGCGTGTGTCACCGCCTGTCACCCCCCGCCCACCTGCGCCTCCCCAGGGGACAAAGGTCCGGGGCCACCCCCTGTCCCCCCCACCCCCGATATTGTCCCTGTCACCGCTGGCTCCGGCCCCAGTTGGGGACAGGACGTGGCCATGGCGGGGGGGACAGCGGGGAGGGTCCTGGTGGTCCTGACCTGCGCCGTCACAGGTGAGGGGACATCGGGAAGGGGACATTGGGAGGGGACATCGGGGAGGGTCCTGGTGGTCTTCACCTGCGCCACCACGGGTGAGGGGACATCGGGAGGGGGACATTGGAGGGTCCTGGTGGTGGTCACCAGGTGGTCCTCACCTGCGCCATCACAGGTGAGGATGAGGAGGGGACAAGGGGACATTGGGGAGGGGGAGAGCGGGGAGGGTCCTGGTGGTCCTGACCTGCGCCGTCACAGGTGAGGGGACATCGGGAGGGGACAGGGGGACATTGGGAGGGGACATTGGGGAGGGTCCTGGGGGTCTTCACCTGCGCCGTCACAGGTGAGGGGACATCGGGAGGGGACAGGGGGACATTGGGAGGGGGACATCGGGGAGGGTCCTGGGGGTCCTGACCTGCGCCATCACGGGTGAGGGGACATCGGGATGGGGACATCGGGGAGGGTCCTGGTGGTGGTCACCAGGTGGTCCTCACCTGTGCCATCACAGGTGAGGATGAGGAGGGGACAGGGGGACATCGGGGGGAGGAGGAGGATGATGGTGGGGAGAGGTTGGAGGGGACAGGGGATGAGGGTGAGGAGGAGGAAGATGAAGAAAAAGGAGATGAAGAAAAGGAGAGGGAGGATGAAGAGGATGAAGAAGAGGAGGAGGAATTGGGGTGGGGGGAAATTTGAGGGGTTCAGATCTGAAGGTCCTGGAGGAGGAGGAGGAAGAAAAGGGAGATGAAGAAAAGGAGGAGGAGGATGAAGAGGATGAAGAAAAGGAGGAGGAGGATGGTGGGGAGAGGTTGGAGGGGACAGGGGGATGAGGGTGAGGAGGGTGAGGGTGAGGAGGAGGATGGAGAAGGGGAGATGAAGAAGAGGATGATGATGAAGAGGAGGAGGAGGAGGAATTGGGGTTGGAGAGGTTTGGGAGGTTCAAATCTGAAGGTCCTGGAGGAGGAGGAAGAAAAGGGAGATGAAGAAAAGGAGGAGGAGGATAAAGAGGATGAAGAGGAGGAGGAGGAAGATGGTGGGGACAGGCTGGAGGGGACAAGGGGATGAGGGTGAGGAGGAGGAGGATGAAGAAAAAGGAGATGAAGAAAAGGAGGAGGAGGATGAAGAGGATGAAGAAGAGGAGGATGAAGAGGATGAAGAAAAGGAGGAGGAAGAGGATGAGGAAGAGGAGGAGGAATTGGGGTGGGGGAGGTTTGAGGGGTTCAGATCCGAAGGTCTTGGAGGAGGAGGAAGATGAGGGGGATGAAGAAGAGGAAGAGGAGGAGTTGGGGACGGAGGGGTCCGTGGTCTGAAGGGGTTGGAGGAGGAAGAGGGGGACGATGAGGAGGAAGAGGACGATGAGGAGGAAGAGGAAGAGGTGAAAGGTGGAGACGATGGGGAGAGGCTGGAGGGGGATGAAGGGGGGGGAGGAGGAGGAGGAAGAGGAAGAAGAAGGTGGAGATTGGATTGGTCAGTGCCGAGGCTGGGACGAAGGTCTGGGAGGAAGAGGAGGATGAAGGACGGTGGAGAAGATGAGGAGGGAGGTGAAGAAGAGCAGGGGGAGGATGAAGGACATCAGCAAGAGGTGAAGGCCTTGGAAGAGGAGGAGGAGGAGGAGGAAGGTGGAGATGAAGATGTGGGAGGTTGGGGAGGGTCCGTGTGCGGATGGTCTGGGAGGAGGAGGAAGAGGAGGAGGAGGAAGGTGAGGATGATGGAGGAGGTTGGAAGGGGAGAAGAAGCCTTGGATGAAGGTCTTGGAGAAGGAGGAGGAAGAGGAGGGTGAAGATGAAGGTGGGTGGAGGAGAGGGGGGAACGCTGGATGGGTCAAAGGCCAGGAGGAGGAGGAGGAGGAGGAAGGTCGGGGGCTCCTCCCTGGGAGGGCCTCGGGGGTCTCTGCTCACCCTGGACCCTTCCCTGCAGCCGCCATGGTGGGGACAACCGGAGCAGAAGGGACCTCTACAGTGACCATGGAGACCCCAGAGACCACCCCAACCATCACAGAGACCACCCTGACCTCCTCAGAGACCACCCTGAGCACTTCATGGACCACCCCCAGCACGACAGAGACCTCCACGACCACCTCAGGGACACCCATGACCACCCCAGAGACTGCCACGACCATATCAGAGACCACCACAACCTCCTCAGGGACCACCACCATCTTCCCAGGGACCACCACGAGCACCCCAGACACCTCCATGCCCACCACAGGGACCACCCCGACCTCCTCAGTGTCCACCACAACCTCAGGGACCACCATGACCACTCCAGGGGCCACTCCACCCACCACTGGAACCTTCCCAACCACCTCAGAGACCACCCCGACCACCTCAGAGATGACACCAACCACCTCTGCGACATCCTCGACCACCTCAGGGACCACCACGCCCATCCCAGAGACCTCCCCGACCACCTCAGTGACCACCCCCAACCTCCTCTGGGACCACCACGAGCATCCCACACACCTCCACGCCCATCACAGGGACTTCCACGACCTCAGGGACCACCACAAACACACCAGGGACCACCCCAACCACCTCAGTGACCTCCACAACCACCCCAGAGACCACCCCGACCTCCTCTGGGATCACCACGACCTCAGGGACCACCACGATCAGCACAGAGACCTCCACGACCACCCCAGGGGGCCACCCCGACCACCAGTGGGACCTTCCCAACCACCTCAGGGACCACCACGACGATCCCAGAGACCTCCACAACCACAACAGGAAGCACCCCAACCTCCTCAGTATCTACCACGACCTCAGGGACCACCCCGACCTCCTCAGAGATGACACCAACCACCTCTGTGACATCCACGACCACCACGGGGACCTCCACAACCTCAGGGATCTCCACAACCACGTCAGAGACCACCGCAACCTCCTCAGGGACCACCTCAGCCACATCAGGAGCCACCACGACCAACACGGAGACCTCCACGACCACCCCAGAGGGCACCCCAACCACCACTGGGAC
This sequence comes from Passer domesticus, assembly GCF_036417665.1. NCBI lineage: Eukaryota > Metazoa > Chordata > Aves > Passeriformes > Passeridae > Passer > Passer domesticus. Next base: position 5,404,130 of record NC_087502.1, on the reverse strand, counting down.
CTTCCCAGCCACCTCAGAGTCCTCCACGACCACCTCAGCACCCACCCCAACCACCTCAGGGGCCCCTCCAACCACGTCAGTGACCTCCACGACCTCAGGGACCACCACGACCATTCCAGGGACGTCCACAACCACCTCAGTGACCTCCACAACCACATCAGAGACCACATCAACCTCCTCAGGGACCACCACGGCTGCCCCAGGGTCCTCCACGACCAACACAGAGAACTCCCCAACCACCCCAGGGGCCACCCCAACCACCACTGGGACCTTCCCAACCACCTCAGGGACCACCCCCACCCCAGCGACCACCACGACCAACCCAGAGACCATCACGACCATGTCAGAGACCACCCCGACCTCCTCTGGGACCACCCCAATCACCCCAGAGACCACCACAGCCACCTCAGCAATCTCCTCCACCACGTCAGTGGCCACCACGACCATCTCAGAGACCACCACAACCATTCCAGAGACCTCCACAACCTCAGCAACCTCCACGACCACATCAGAGACGACCACGACCTTCCCAGGGACCACCACGAGCATGCCAGACACCTCCACACCCACCCCAGGGACCTCCACAACGTCAGGGACCACCTCAGCCACATCAGGAGCCACCACGACCAGCACAGAGACCTCCACAACCACCCCAGGGGCCACTCCAACCACCACTGGGACCTTCCCAACCACCTCAGAGTCCTCCACGACCCCCTCAGCACCCACCCCAACCTCCTCAGGGGCCCCTCCAACCACGTCAGTGACCTCCACAACCTCAGGGACCACCACAAGCACCCCAGGGACCACCTCGACCACCTCAGGGACCACCCCAGTCACCCCAGAGACCACCACAGCCACCTCAGCAATCTCCTCCACCACGTCAGTGACTACCACAACCATCTCAGAGACCACCACTACCTCAGTGTCCACCACGACCACCCCAGAGACCTCCACAACCACCCCAGCGACCACCCCAACCTCCTCAGTATCTACCACGACCCCAGGGACCACCCTGACCACCCCAGTGACCTCCTCGACCACCTCAGAGACCACCACGACCGTGCCAGAGACCTTGACAACTGCAACAGGGACCACCCCAACCTCCTCTGGGCCCACCACGAGCATCCCAGTGACCACCATGACCACCTCAGAAACCCCCTCCACCACCTCAGGGACAACCCTGACCACCTCAGGGACCACCTCAGCCACATCAGGAACCACCACGAGCAACACAGAGACCTCCACCACCACCCCAGGGGCCACCCCAACCTCCCCAGTGACCTCCACGACCTCAGGGACCACCCCGACCACCTCAGGGACCACCACGAGCATCCCAGACGCCTCCACGACCACCCCTGTGACTTCCACGACCTCAGGGACCACCACGACCACCCCAGGGACCACCACGCCCATTCCAGAGACATCCACAACCACCTCAGGGACCTCCATAACCACATCCGAGGCCACACCAACCTCCTCAGGGACCACCACGACCGTCCAGGGGACCTCCACGACCACCCCAGACACCTCCACAACCACCTCAGGGACCTCCGCGACCTCAGGGACCACCACAAACAGCCCAGGGACCACCCCGACCACCTCAGTGACCATCGCAACCACATCAGAGACCACCCCGACCTCTTCTGGGACCACCACGAGCATCCCAGTGACCACGCCGACCTCCTCAGTGTCCACCACGACCTCAGGGACCACCCCGATCTCCTCAGTGACCACCCCAATCACCCCAGAGACCACCACAGCCACCTCAGCAATCTCCTCCACCGCGTCAGTGACCACCACGACCATCCCAGAGACCTCGACAACCTCAGCGACCTCCACACCCACCTCAGTGACCACACCGACCTCCTCTGGGACCACCACGAGCATCCCAGAGACCTCAACAATATCAGCGACCTCCACGACCACCTCGGGGACCACCACGACCTTCCCAGGGACCACCACGAGCATGCCAGACAACTCCACACCCACCACAGGGAGCTCCACGACCTCAGAGACCACCACAACCACCCCAGAGACACCCACGACCACCACTGGGACCTTCCCAACCACCTCAGAGTCCTCCACAACCACCTCAGCGCCCACCCCAACCTCCTCAGGGGCCCCTCCAACCACCTCAGTGACCTCCACGACCTCAGGGACCACCACGACCATTCCAGAGACCACCCTGACCTCCTCCGGGACCACCACGACCTCAGTGGCCACTCCAACCACCTCAGCGACCACCACGACCATCCCAGAGACGTCGACACCCTCAGCGACCTCCACGACCACATCAGAGACCACCCCGACCTCCTCTGAGCCCACCACCACCTCAGGGACCACCCCAACCTCCTCAGGGACCACCTCAGCCTCATCAGGAACCACCACGACCAGCACAGAGACCTCCATGACCACCTCAGGGGCCGCTCCAACCACCACTGGGACCTTCCCAACCACCTCAGGGACCACCCCGACCCCAGCGACCACCACGCCCATCTCAGAGACCTCCACAGCCACCCCAGGGACCACCCCAAACACGTCAGTGACCTCCACGACCTCAGGGACCACCACGACCATTCCAGAGACATCTACGACCACCTCAGTGACCTCCACAACCACATCAGCGACCACCCCGACCTCCTCTGGGGTCACCACAACCTCAGAGACCACCACGAGCGCCCCAGGGACCTCCACGACCACCACACAGGCCACTGCAACCACCACTGGGACCTTCCCAACCACCTCAGGGACCACCTCAGCCACATCAGGAATGACCACAACCACCTCAGCGACACCAACGACCACCTCAGGGGCCACCCTGACCACCACAGTAACCTCCACAACGACCTCAGAGACCTCCACAGCCACCTCAGAAGCCACTCTAACCACCTCAGGGGTCACCCAAACCTCCTCAGAGACCACCACGACCTCAAGGACCACCACGACCATACCAGGGACATCCACGACCACCTCAGGGACCTCCACAACCACATCAGAGACCACCCCAACCTCCTCAGAGACCACCACGACTGTCCTGGGGACCACCACGAGCACCCCAGACACCTCCACGCTCACCACAGGGATCTCCACAACCTCAGGGACCACCACTCCCATCCCAGAGACCTCCCCGACCACCTCAGTGACCACCCCAACCTCCTCTGGGACCACCACAAGCATCCCAGACACCTCCACGACCACCTCAGGGACCTCCACGACCACCACAGGGACCTCAACAACCTCAGGGACCACCACGACCACCTCAGGGACCTCCACAGCCACCTCAGAAGCCACTCTAACCACCTCAGGGGTCACCCCAACCTCCTCAGTGACCTCCATGACCACAGGGACTTCCACGCCCACCACAGGGACCACCCCGACCTCCTCAGTGTCCATCACAACCTCAGGGACCATCCAGACAACCCCAGGAATCTCCACGACCACCCCAGGGGCCACTCCAACCACCACTGGGACCTTCCCAACCACCCCAGGGACCACCACGAGCACCCCAGGGACCTCCACAGCCACCTCAGCGCCCACCCCAACCACGTCAGAGACCTCCACGCCCATCCCAGAGACCTCCCCGACCACCTCAGGGACCACACCAACCTCCTCTGGGACCACCACAAACACCCCAGGGACCACCCCAACCACCTCAGCGACCACCACGACCATCCCAGTGACCCCGACCTCCTCAGCGACCTCCACGACCACATCAGAGACCACACCGACCTCCTCAGGGACCACCACGACCTCAGGGACCACCACGACCATCCCAGAGACCACCACGACCACCTCAGCAACCTCCACAACCACATCAGAGACCACACCGACCTCCTCAGGGACCACCACGAGTTCCCCAGACACCTCCACGCCCACCTCAGTGACCTCCACGACCTCAGGGACCACCACAAACACCTCAGGGACCACCCCGACCTCCTCAGGGACCACCTCAGCCACATCAGGAACCACCACGACCAACACAGAGACCTCCACGACCACCCCAGGGGTCAATCCAACCACCACTGGGACCTTCCCAACAACCTCAGAGACCACCACGACCATATCAGAGACCACCCCGACCTCCTCAGACACCACCACCACCCTCCCAGGGACCACCACGAGTTCTCCAGACACCTCCACGCCTACTACAGGGACCACCCTGACCTCCTCAGGGTCCACCACAACCTCAGTGACCACCATGACCACCCCAGAGACCTCAACAACCTCAGTGACCATCACGACCACATCAGAGACCACCCTGACCGCCTCTGGGACCACCACGACGACCCCAGGGACCACACCAACCTCCTCAGACACCACCACCACCTTCCCAGGGACCACCACGAGCATCGCAGACACCTCCACGACCACCTCAGGGACCACCCCGACCTCAGGGACCACCCTGACAACCCCAGGAACCTCCACGACCAACACAGAGACCTCCACAACCACCCCACAGGCCACTCCGACCACCACTGGGACCTTCCCAACCTCAGGGACCACCACGACCACCTCAGTGTCCACCACCACCTCAGGGACCACTACAAACACCCCAGAGATCACCCCGACCTCCTCAGTGTCCATCACGACCACATCAGAGACCACCCCAACCTCCTCTGGGACCACCACCACCACCACAGGGACCACCCTGACCTCCGCAGGGACCTCCACAACCACCCCACAGGCCACTCCAACCACCACTGGGACCTTCCCAACCACCTCAGGGACCATGACAACCACCCCAGAGACCATCACAACCACATCAGAGACCACCCCGACCTCCTATGGGACCACCACGACTTCAGGGACCACTCCAACCACCTCAGCGACCTCCACGACCACATCAGAGACCACACCGACCTCCTCAGGGACCACCACGAGTTCCCCAGACACCTCCACGCCCACCACAGGGACCACCCTGACCTCCTCTGGGATCACCACAACGACCCCAGGGACCACCACGACCACCTCAGGAACGCCCTCCACCACCTCAGTGACCACACCAACCTCCTCAGGGACCACCACGAGCATCCCAGACACCTCCACAACCACCTCAGTGACCTCCACGACCTCAGGGACCACCACAAACACCCCAGAGACCACCCCAACCACATCAGTGACCATCACGACCACATCAGAGACCACCCCGACCTCCTCTGGGATCACCACGACCTCAGGGACCACCACAAGCACCCCAGGGACCACCTCAGCCACATCAGGGACCACCACGACCAGCACAGAGACCTCCACCACCACCTCAGTGACCTCCACAACCACATCAGAGACCACATCAACCTCCTCAGGGACCACCACGACCATCCCAGGGACCTCCACGAGCACCCCAGTGACCACCACAACCGCCTCAGGGACCACCACGCCCATCCCAGAGACCACCCTGACCACCTCAGGGACAACCCCGACCACATCAGGAACGCCCTCCACCACCTCAGTGACCACCCCGACCTCCTCTGGGATCACCACAACGACCCCAGGGACCACCATGACCACCCCAGAGACCACCCCAACCACTTCAGGGACCATCACAACCACCCCAGGGACCACCACGACCACATCAGGAACGCCCTCCACCACCTCAGTGACCACACCAACCTCCTCTGGGACCACCACGAGCATCCCAGACACCTCCACAACCACCTCAGTGACCTCCACGACCTCAGGGACCACCACGCCCACCACAGGGACTACCCCAACCACCTCAATGTCCACTACAACCTCAGGGACCACCATGACCCACCCAGGAACCACCACGACCAACACAGAGACCTCCACGGTCACCCCACAGTCCACTCCAACCACCACTGGGACCTCCACGACCTCAGGGACCACCACGAGCATCCCAGGGACCACCACAAGCACCCCAGACACCTCCACGCCCACCTCAGGGACCTCAACAACCTCAGGGACCACCACAACGACCTCAGGGGCCTCCACCACCACCTCAAGGACCCCTCCGACCACCTCCACAACGACCTCAGAGACCTCCACAACCACCACAGGGACCTCCACGACCTCAGGGACCACCACAAGCACCCCAGGGACCATCGTGACCACATCAGAGACCACCCCGACCTCCTCAGGGACCACCACGACCTTCCCAGGGACCACCACGCCCATCCCAGAGACCTCCACAACCACCCCAGTGACCACACCAATCTCCTCAGGGACCTCCACGACCATCCCAGACACCTCCACGACCACCTCAGGGACCTCCACGACCTCCGGGACCACCACGACCATTCCAGAGACTTCCACGACCACCTCAGTGACCACCACGACCACCTCAGAGACCACCCGAACCACCTCAGAGACCACAACCACCATCCTGGGGACCTCCACGATCACCCCAGAGACCTCCACGCCCACCACAGGGACCTCCACAACCTCAGGGACCACCGCAAACAGCCCAGGGACCACCCCAACCACCGCAGTGACCATCACAACCACATCAGAGACCACCCCGACCTCCTCTGGGACCACCACGACCTCAGGGACCACCACGAGCATCCCAGAGACCTCCACGACCACCACACAGGCCACTCCAACCACCACTGGGACCTTCCCAACCTCCTCAGTGACCTCCGCAACCACAGGGACCTCCACGACCACCTCAGGGACCACCTCCACCATCCCAGGGACCACCACGACCACCTCAGGGACCACCACGACCACATCAGTGCCCACACCAACCTCCTCAGAGACCACCACGACCACCTTAGTGACCTCCACACCCACCACAGGGACCACCCTGATGACGACATGGACCACCCTGACCACCTCAGAGACCCCCACGACCACCTCAGCGTCCTCCATAACCACGTCAGGGACCTCCACGACCACGACAGGGACCACCCTGACCACCTCAGGGACCACTCCACCTACCACTGGGACCTTCCCAACAACCTCAGGGACCACCCTGACCACCTCAGGGACACCCACAACCCCCACAGGGACCAGCCCAACCTCCTCAGGGGCCACCCCGAGCACCTCAGGGACCTCCACCCCATCAGTGACCATCACAGCCACATCAGAAACCACCCTGACCACCTCAGGGACCACCACGACCACCTTAGTGACCTCCACACCCACCACAAGGACCACCCTGAGCACCTCAGAGACCCCCACGACCACCTCAGGGGCCACCTCAGGGACCACCACCATCACAGGGACCACTCCGACCACCTCAGGGACATCCACCCCCTCAGTGACCATCACAGCCCCATCAGAGACCACCCCAACCTCCTCAGAGACCACCCCAACCTCCTCAGGGACCACCCCAACCTCCTCAGGGACCACCACGACCACAGGGACACCCACGACCACCTCAGGGACCACTCCACCCACCACTGGGACCTTCCCAACAACCTCAGGGACCACCACCACCACCCCAGGGACCACCCCGACCACCTCAGAGACCACCACGACCACCTCAGCGACCTCCATGACCACCACATGGACATCCATGACCACGACAGGGACCCTGGCCACCTCAGGGACCACCTCAGCCACATCAGGAACTACCATGACCAGCACAGAGACCTCCACCACCAACCCAGGGACCACCCCAACCACCTCTTGGACCACCTCAGCCACATCAGGAATCACCCCAACCACCTCAGGGACCTCCACGACCACCTTAGTGACCTCCACACCCACTACAGGGACCATCCTGACGACCACATGGACCACCCCGACCACCACAGAGACCCCCATGACCACCTCAGGGACCTCCATAACCACCTCAGGGGCAACCTCAGGGACCACCACCACCACAGGGACCACCCCGACCACCTCAGGGACATCCACCCCCTCAGTGACCATCACAGCCCCATCAGAGACCACCCCAACCTCCTCAGGGACCACCCCAACCTCCTCAGGGACCACCACCACCATCCCAGGGACCTCCACGACCACCCCAGAGGCCACCATGACCACCTCGGGAACCTCCTCCACCCCCTCACTGACCACCACGACCACCCCAGAGTCCACCACGACCTTCCCAGAGGCCTCCACAACCACCTCAGGGACCACCACAGGGACCACTCCCACCCCCTCAGTGACTATCACAGCCCCATCAGAGACCACCCCGACCACCTCAGGGACCCCCACCACCACCTCAGGGACCTCCATAAACACCTCAGGGACCTCCACGACCACCGCATGGACATCCACGACCACGACAGGGACCACCCTGACCACCTCAGGGACCACTCCACCCACCACTGGGACCTTCCCAACAACCTCAGGGACCACCCCGACCACCTCAGGAACCACCTCAGCCACATCAGGAACCACCACAACCAGCACAGAGACCTCCACGACCACCCCAGGGACCACCTCGGCCACATCAACGACCACCTCAGGGACCACCCTGACCACCTCAGAGACCTCCACGACCACCTCAGGGACACCCACAACCCCCACAGGGACCACCCCAACCACCTCAGAGGCCACCTCAGGGACCACCACCACCCCAGGGACCACCCCAACCACATCATGGACCACCTCAGCCACATCAGGAATCACCCCAACCACCTCAGGGACCTCCACGACCACATCAGCACCCATCCCAACCTCCTCAGGGACCACCACAACCACCTCAGGGACCACCCCGACCACCACTGGGACCTTCCCAACCACCTCAGGGACTACCCCGACCACCACTGGTACCTTCCCAACCACCTCAGAGTCCACCACGACCACCTCAGGGACCACCTCAACCACCACAGCGACCACCCTGACCAGCACAGGGACCACCACGACCACCTCTAAGACTACCACAACCTCCTCTGAGGCCACCACCACCATCCCAGGGACCTCCACCACCACGTCAGGGGCCACCACAACCACAGGGACCACCACGACCTCAGGGACCACCACAACCACCCCAGGGACCACCATGACCTCAGGTACCACCACAACCCCCCCAGGGACCACCACGACCTCAGGGACCACCACAACCACACCAGCGACCACCACGACCACCCAGGTGACCCTCACCACACCCACGACCACCAAAGTGACCACCACGACCACCCAGGTGGTGCCAACCCCCACAACCACCTTGGCCACCTCCACGACCACCCTGGTGCCCCCCACCACCACTTCCTCTTGGACCACCGCCGCTCCTCCTTCAGGTGAGCCCTCGCCAGGTGACCTTGCCCCTCACCTGGGGTGTCCCCGTCACCCGGCGTGTCCCTGATGTCCCCCCGTGTCCCCCCCCAGGGCTGTGTGAGAATGGGGGGACCCCCGGCGGCACCGGCTGTCTCTGCACCCCCTCCTACACCGGTCCGCGCTGCGAGTTCTCCACTGACACCGTGGAGACCAACCTGGGTGAGTGGTAGTGCCACCCCACACCTGGGGCACCTGGGCGGGGGTCTGGGGCTTCTCGGGGGTCCGGGGCTTCTCAAAGGTCTGGGGCTTCTTGGGGGTCCTGGTGGGTTTGGGGGTTCTGGTGTTTTTGGGGTCTTGGTTTTCTTGGTGGTCCTGATCTTCTAGAGGGTTCTGGTCACCTTGGGGGTCTTGGTCTTCTTGGTGGTCCTGATGGTTTTGGGGGTCTTGGTCTTCTTGGGGGTCCTGGGCTTCTCAAAGGTCTGGGGCTTCTTGGGGGTCCTGGTGGGTTTGGGGGTTCTGGTGTTTTTGGGGTCTTGGTTTTCTTGGTGGTCCTGATCTTCTGGGGGGTTCTGGTCACCTTGGGGGGTCTTGGTCTTCTTGGGGGTGCTGGGCTTCTCAAGGGTCCTGGTCACCTTGGGGGGTCTTGGTCTTCTTGGGGGTGCTGGGCTTCTCAAGGGTCCTGGTCATCTTGGGGGGCCTGATCTTCTTGGGGGTGCTGGTGTCTTTGGGGGTCCTGATCATCTTGGGGGTTCTGGGCACCTTGGGGGTCCTGGGTTTCTTGGTGGTCCTGGTGGTTTTGGGGGTCTTGATGTTTTGGGGGTCTTGGTCTTCTTGGGCGTTCTGGGCATCTTGAGGGCCCTGGTGGTTTTGGTCTTCCTGGTGGTCCTGGTCTTCTTCTGGGCACCTTGGGGTGCTGGTTTTTTGGGGGTTCTTGGGGGTCCTCAGCAGTTTGGGGGTTCTGGTGTTTTTGGGCGTTCTGGTGTTTTTGGGGTCTTGGTCTTCCTGGTGGTCCTGGTCTTCTTGTGGGCACCTTGGGGGTCCTGGTGGTTTTGGGGGTCTTGGTGGTTTTGGGGTTCCTGGTGTTCTTGGGGTTCCTGGTGGTTTTGGGGTTCCTCAGCACCTTGGGGGTCCTGGTTTTTCTGGGGGTCTTGGTCTTCTTGGGGGTCCTGGTGTCTTTGGGGTTCCTGCTCTCCTTGGGGTTCCTGGACACCCTGGGGTCCTCCCCCACCCCACCGACCCCTTCTCCCCATTGCCCCTCCAGCGTTCCCTGGCACCATCATGGCCGCCGTGGACATGGAGGTGACCGTCACCAACTTCAACTACTCCGAGGACCTGAAGGACCCCAGCTCCGAGACCTTCCGCTCCTTCCAGAGCTTCTTCCGGCAGGAGGTGAGGAGGTGGCCAGTGTCCCACCACGGCCACCGTGTCCCCTCAGGGGTGGCCACCGTGTCCCCTCCGGGGTGGCCATGTGTCCCCTCAGAGGTGGCCACCGTGTCCCCTCAGAGGTGGCCACCATGTCCCCTTGGGCGTGGCCACCGTGTCCTCTCAGGTGTGGCCACCGTGTCCCCTCAGAGGTGGCCACCATGTCCTCTCAGGCGTGGCCACCATGTCCCCTCAGAGGTGGCCACCATGTCCCCTTGGGCGTGGCCACCGTGTCCTCTCAGGTGTGGCCATGTGTCCCCTCAGGCGTGGCCACCGTGTCCCTCAGAGGTGGCCACCATGTAACCTCCAGGGTGGCCAACATGTCCCTTCAGGTGTGGCCACCATGTCCTCTCAGGTGTGGCCATGTGTCCCATCAGGCGTGGCCACCATGTCCCCTCAGGTGTGGCCACCATGTCCCCAGAGTGGTGGCCAAGTGACCCTTTGCCCTTTCAGATCAAGAAGATCTACGGGACCATCCCTGGCTATGAGGGCGTGGAGATCACCAGCCTCAAGTAAGGGGTCCCTGACCACCCCCAAGGGCGGGGTGGCGTGGCGCGGCGTGTCCCCAGCCCCGCCGTGACCCGCTGTGTCCCCTCCCCAAGGCCCGGCAGCATCGTGGTGGGCCACCAGGTGTTCTTCACCATGGCCCAGAGCAGCAACACCACGGAGAAGTTCCAGGAGACCACGGACGGGCTGGTGGAGAACCTGCGGGCCGAGGTGGCCAGCCAGGGCGAGTGCCAGCACAACACCTGTGGGTGACCCCAAAGCCCCCTCCCCAGATCCTCCTTGACCCCTGCGGGACCTGCCCTGAACCTCTGGGGTCCAGCCGGGGCACCCAAGGGTGGTCTCTGACGTCTTCTCCTCCTCCCCACCCCAGCCGTGCTGTGCCTGGTGCTGAGAGGCAGCCCCGTGGTCGGCGACATGAGGGAGGTGCTGGATCTGGATGGTGAGGCTGGCGTGGAGACCCCGACCACCCCAGGGACCCCCCTGACCACCCCACTGACCCTTCTGACCACCCCACCATCCCCTGACCACCCCATGGACCCTCCTGACCACCCCACCACCCCCTGACCACCCCACCACCCCCTGACCATCCCACAGACCCTCCTGACCACCCCACGGACCCTTCTGACGACCCCACCACCCCCTGCCCCCCAACACCTCCTGTCCCCCCCCCCTCACCCACCCCCCAAATGTCCCCTTGTTGTCCCCCCCTGTGCAGAGCTGTGCCACCAGCGAGCCCCCCCCGGCTACGGTGACTTCTTCTGGCCAGTGCTGACCTCGGGGGTCCTGCACTGCGTCACCTCCTGCACCCCCAACCGGCCCCAGAGCCTGGACTGCCACCACGGCCGCTGCCAGGTCACCCGCCAAGGACCCCGCTGCTTGTGAGTGCCACCACGGGATCCTAGAACCCACCAGAGGTCACAGTGGCCACCAAAGGGTCCTAGAACCCACCAGGGGGTTCTAGAACCCACCACGGGGTCCCAATGTCCACCACGGGGTCCCAAAACCCACCATGAGGTCCCAACATCCACCATGGGGTCCTAACACCCATTGGAGGATCCCAACACCCATTACGGGGTCCCAATGTCCACCATGGGGTCCCAAAACCCATAATGGTGTCCCAATGTCCATCATGGTGTCCCAACACCCATTGGGGGGTCCCAATGTCCACCATGGGGGTCCCAAAACCCACCATGGGGTCCCAACATCCACCATGGGGTCCCAACATCCACCATGGTGTCCCAAAAGCCATTGGGGGATCCCAACACCCATTGGGGGATCCCAATGCCCATTAGGGGATCCCAACACCCATTAGGGGTTCCCAATGTCCACCATGGGGTCCCAAAACCCATAATGGTGTCCCAATGTCCACCATAGGGTCCCAGTGTCCACCACGGGGTCCCAAAACCCATAATGGTGTCCCAATGTCCACCACGGGGTCCCAATGTCCACCATGGGGTCCCAACATCCACCATGGGGTCCCAACAGCCATTGGGGGATCCCAACACCCATTGGGGGATCCCAACCCCACTGGGGGTCCCCACCCGTGCCGCACTGTCCCCTGGTGCCACCGAGGGCTCTCTGCCCACCCCGGTGGTCCCGCGGGTGCCTGGTGGGGGTGACACCGAGGTGTGACCCGTGTCCCTCCCCAGCTGCCCGGACGAGGATCTGTACTGGTACACGGGGGCGCAGTGCTCGGGCCGGGTCAGCAAGGTGGACACGGGGCTGGGCGTGGCCGTGGCCCTGCTCTTCCTCATCTGCCTCATCCTCATCGTGGTGCTGCTCTGCCGCCGGCACCGGCGCTACCGCAGGTACCGGCCCAGGGCTGGGCTCCTCGCTGGGGGGCTCCCAGTTTGGGTTCTGCTTTGTGGGGGGCTCCCAATTTGGGTTCTGCCTTGGGGGGGCTCCCAGTTTGGGTTCCCAGTTTGTGGGGGGTCTCCCAGTTCAGGATCTTCCTTGGGAGGGGTCTCCCAGTTTGGGTTCCTCATTTGTGGGGGGCTCCCAGTTTGGGTTCTGACTTGGGGGGGTTCCCAATTTGGGTTCTGCCTTGGGGGGGCTCCCAGTTTCGGTTCCCAGTTTGGGGGGTCTCCCAGTTCAGGATCTTCCTTGGGAGGGGTCTCCCAGTTTGGGTTTCCCATTTTGGGAGGTGGCTCCCAGTTCAGATTCTGCCTTGGGAAGGGTTTCCCAGTTTGGGTTCCTCATTTGGGAGGGGTCTCCCAGTTTGGGTTTCCCATTTTGGGAAGGGTCTCCAAGTTTGGGTTCTGCCTTAGGAGGGGTTTCCAGTCTGGATTCCCAGTTTGGGGGAGTCTCCCAGTTTAGGTTCCCCACTTCAGGAGGGGTCTCCCAGTTCAGATTCTGCCTTGGGAAGGGTCTCCCAGTTTGGGTTCCTTATTTGGGGGGGCTTCCAGTCTGGATTCCCAGTTTGGGGGGTGCTCCCAGTTTGGGTTCTGCTTTGGGCGGGGGTTCCCAGTTTGGGTTCCTCATCTGGGGGGAGTTTCCCAGTTTGGATTCCCCGTTCTGGGGGGGTTCCCAGTCCAAGTTCCCCATTTGGCGGGAGTTTCCCAGTTTGGATTCCCCATTTTGGGGGGGTTCCCAGTTCAGCTTCTGCCTTGGGAGGGGTCTCCCAGTCTGGGTTCCCAGTTTGGGGGGGTTCTCCCAGTTTGGATTCCCAGGTTGGGGCGGCTGTCCCATTCTAGTTTCCCATTTTGGGAGTGGGTTTCCCAGTTTGAATCTCTGGTTTGGGAAGGGTCTCCCAGTCTGGATTCCCAGTTTGGGGGGGTTCTCCCAGTTTGGATTCCCAGGTTGGGGGGGGTCTCCCAGTTTGGAATTTTTGGGGTTCTCTCAGTTTGGATCCCCAGTTTGGATTCCCAGTTTGGGGGGGGTCCTCCCAGTTTGGATTCCCATTTTGGGGGGCGGTCTCCCAGTTTGGATTTTGGAGGATGGATCTCCCAATTTGGATTCCCAGTTTGGGGGGGGGTCCCCCAATTTGGATTCCCAGTTTGGGTGGGGTCTCCCAGTCTGAATTCCCAGTTTGGGGGGTGGTCTCCCAATTTGGATTCCCAGTTTGGGTGAGGTCCCCCAATTTGGAATCCCAGTTTGGGAAGGCTCACCCACTTTGGATCCCCAGTTTGGGGGGGGGGTCTCCCAGCTTGGGGGGGTGGTCTCCCAGTTTGGATTCCCAGTTTGGGGGGGTGTCTCCCAGTTCTCACCCCGTTCCCCCCCCCAGTGACCTCCCCCCCTATTTTGGGGGCTCCTGGTACGAGCTGGACGATTTCACCTGGCCCCCCCCGCGCGGGGCCGTCATCCCCAACCCGGGGGTCGCCCCCCACCGCCACCCCCAGACCCAATTTGAGGACCCCGAGACCTGGAGAAGACCCCCGGGACCCCCCCGGGGGGATCTGGGGGGTCCCAGCGCCTTCAGACCGTCCTTGGAGCGGGTGGATCCTTTCCTCCAGGTACGTACACCCCTGCCAGGACCCTAAAAGGACCCTAAATCCCTTTTCAGGACTTTAAAGGGACGTAAATCTCCTTCCAGGACCCTAAAGGGACCCCAAACCCCCTCCAGGACCCTAGAGGGACCTAAATATCCTTCCAGGACCCTAAAGGAACCCTAAATCCCCTTCCAGGACAAAAGGAGATCTCAAATCCCCTGCCAGGACCCTAAAGAGATCCCAAACCCTCTTCCAGGACCTTTAAGGAACCTAAATCCCCTGCCAGGACCCTAAAGGGACCCCAAATCCCCTGCCAGGACCCAAAAAAGACCTAAATCTCCTTCCAGGACCCTAAAGATCCCAAACCCCCTTCCAGGACCCAAAAGATTCCCCAAACCCTCTTCCAGGACCCAAAAGGAACCTAAATCCCCTGCCAGGACCCAAAAGGGACCCTAAAGATCCCAAACACCCTTCCAGGACCTAAAAGAGACCCCAAACCCTCTTCCAGGACCCAAAAGGGATCCCAAACCCTCTTCCAGGACCCCAAAGGAACCTAAATCCCCTGCCAGGACCCTAAAGGGACCCCAAGCCCCCTCCAGGACCCTAAAGGGATCCCAAATCCCCTGCCAGGACCCTAAAGGGATCCCAAATCCCCTGCCAGGACCCTAAAGGGATCCCAAATCCCCTGCCAGGACCCTAAAGGGACCCCAAATCCCCTTCCAGGACACTAAAGTGACCCCAAATCCCCTTCCAGGACCCAAAAAAGACCTAAATCTCCTTCCAGAACCCTAGAGGGACCCCAAACCCTCTTCCAGGACCCTTAAGAAACCTAAATTCCCTTCCAGGACCCTAAAGAGACCCCAAATCCCCTTCCAGGACCCCAGAAAGACCCCAACCCCCTTCCAGGACCCCCCTCTGACCCTGTTCCCTCCCCCAGCTGAGGACCCCGAGGCCGAGGGTCATCCCTGACCTGTGACCCCCCCGTGGGACCTCCTGGAGCGCCGCGAGGAGACCCCGACCCAAGCGAGGAGACCCCGACCCCAACGAGGGGACCCCGACCACAATGAGGGGACATTGACCACAACGAGGGGACATCAACCCAACGAGGAGACCCCCACCCAAGCGAGGGGACCCCGACCACAATGAGGGGACATCGACCTGGACCAGGAGACCCCAACCCCAACGAGGAGACCCTGACCCCAATGAGGAGACCCCGACCCAAGCGAGGGGACCCCGACCCCAACGAGGGGACCCTGACCACGATGAGGGGACATTGACCCCAATGAGGAGACCCCAACCCAAATTAGGGGACATCGACCCAGCGAGGAGACCCCCAACCACAACGAGGGGACCCTGACCACAATGAGGGGACCCTGACCCCAATGAGGGACCCTGACCACAACAAGGAGACCCCAACCCAAGCGAGGGGACCCCAACCACAATGAGGGGACATCGACCACAACGAGGGGACATTGACATGGACCAGGAGACCCCGACCCAAGCGAGGGGACCCCAACCACAATGAGGGGACATTGACCTGAACCAGGGGACACCGACCCAAGTGAGGGGACCCCAACCCCAACGAGGAGACCCCGACCCAAGTGAGGGGACATCAACCTGGACCGGGGGACCCCAACCCCAATGAGGAGACATCGACCCCAACGAGGAGACCCTGACCCCAATGAGGGGACATCGACATGGACCAGGAGACCCCAACACCAGTGAGGGGACCCTGACCCCAAAGAGGAGACCCCAACCACAATGAGGGGACATCGACCACAACGAGGGGACATTGACCTGGACCAGGAGACCCCGGCCCCAACCAGGAGACCCCAACATGGACCAGAAAACTCTGACCCCAGTGAGGGGACCCTGACCCCAATGAGGAGACCCTGACTTCAATGAGGGGACTTTGACCTGGACCAGGAGACCCCAACCCCAACGAGGGGACATCGATTCCAATGCGGAGACCCTGACCCAAGTGAGGGGACCCCAACCCCAGTGAGGGGACCCCGACCACAATGAGGAGACCCTGACTCCAATGAGGGGACCCCGACCCCAATGAAGGGACATCCACCTGGATCAGGAGACCCCAACATGGACCAGGAGACCCCAGCCCCAATGAGGGGACATCAAGCCTAACCAGGGGACCCCAATCCAGACCAGAAGACCCCAACCAGGACACCCCAACATGGACCAGAAGACCCCGACCCAAATGAGGGGACCTCGACCTGGACCAGGAGACCCCCAAACCCCAAAAGAGACCCCCAAACCCACGTGAGAATCGGGACTGGTTCCCAGTAGCTCCCAGTTTGCTCCGGCGTGCGGGACGCGCCAGGAGCCGGGCGAGACCTTTGGGGTTGGGGTTTGGGGGGGATTTTGGGGGTTTTTGGGGGATTTGGGGGATGGAACCCCTCAATATTTATTTATTTGGCGTGATGAAGCCCCAGCCCACCCCGGGCAGAGCCCGGAGGGTCCCCAGGGAGGGGCTGAAGCCCCCCCCAAAAACCCTTTTAGGGAGGGGGAGGGGAGGTGCAGGAGCCCCGCCCCCTTTTCCTGCCCCTCCCCCTGTATTTATTTATAGTAAGTAATCAATGTATTGATAATAAATGATCGATTTCTTAGTTTAATTTGTGTGAATTCCCTCATTTTTTGGGAGGGGGGGCGCCACGTGACTGGGAGGCACTGGGAGCACCCAGAACAAACTGGGACATACTGGGAGGGACTGGGAGGCGCTGGGAGCAGATGGCACCCAGAACAAACTGAGACATACTGGGAGACACTGGGAGCAGATGGCACCCAGAACAAACTGGGACATACTGAGACATACTGGGAGACACTGGGAGCAGATGGCACCCAGAACAAACTGGGACATACTGGGACATACTGGGAGACACTGGGAGCAGATGGCACCCCGAACAAACTGGGACATACTAGGACATACTGGGACACACCAAGGAGCAGGTACCAACCAGAACAAACAGACATACTGGGGCATACTGGGAGGCACTGGGAGCAGGTGGCACCCAGAACAAACTGGGACATACTGGGGAGCACTGGGAGATACTGGGAGAGACTGGAAGCAGATGGCACCCAGAACAAACTGGGACATACTGGGATGGATTGGGAGGAGGTGGCACCCAGAACAAACTGGGACATACTGGGAGATACTGGGACATACTGGGAGATACTGGGACACCCAAGGAGCAGTTACCCCCCAGAACAAACTGGGACATACTGGGATGGATTGGGAGGAGGTGGCACCCAGAACAAACTGGGATATACTGGGACATACTGGGACATACTGGGACACCCCAAGGAGCAGTTACCCCCCAGAACAAACTGGAAAGAACTGGGACGCACTGGGGACACCCCAGGAAGGTGAGACCACCCAACAAACCACGCCAAATCCCACCGGGGACCCCCCTGGGGACACCCCAAAACTGGGAGGGGACGCGTGGCCGTCACCCCGCGGTGACTCAACGCAACCCAACGCAACGCAACTCAACCCAACCCAACCCAACCCAACCCAACTCAACCAACCCAACCCAACCCAACCTCCCCCCGGCCCCGGCTCCGGCACCTCCAGGACTTTTGGGACGCCGGCCCCGCCCCGAGGCGGTGCCCACCCCCGGCTCCCTCGTATCTTATCAGCAACCCCGGCGCCAGGGCTGGGCTGGCGTTGGCCGCTCCGGAGTGGTCCGGCCAGTTGGAATTCCTTGGGGAATGTCCCGGCTCTTCTCACGCCCCCTTTTTTTTTTTTTTTGGATTTTTTTTATTTATTTTCCGTGCTCCCAGGGGTTTGATAAAAATTGGTGACTCAGGGGATTATTTACCGGCGCTGCCCAACCTTGCGGTTGATGACCAGGACGGATCCAGGCCACAAAGTCCCGGTGGCCACCGGGTCTGGCTCAGTCGCTGCGGTGGCTACGGCTGCTCCAGGATCGGCCGAGGATGGAGTCGGGTGGCAGCGTCTTCATCCTCGTCCTCCTCCTCCTCTTCGTCCCCTCGGAGGCTCTGTCAGGTGAGATGGGGGTGAGGTGGAGGCCTCTCCATCCTGTCAGAATTCTCTCTTTTGGGAATTTTTGGGGGGTTTTGGCTGTTTTTGGGGATTCCCAGCGATGAGCTTGGAGCCCTCAATGGCCTTCAGCACATTTTTGGGGGCCACCAGGGTGCTCCCTGTGGGTGCCATGGTGTCCCCTCCCCTCTTCCCATCCTGGAATGGGGGTTCTGGTCCTCGAGGAGCAGATTTGGGGGGGTCCCACCCCAATGTCCCCTCCCGGGCTTGTGGGTCCTCTCCTGAGAGCGTTGAGTTGGGGACATTGATCCATGGGATCAGGTGGGGCAGGAGGGAGATGGACCCCAAGGTCCCACTTCCAGTTTGGGGACAGACTCCCAGTTCCCTTTTCCAGTTTGGGGACAGATGTCCAGATCCCTTCTCAAATTTGGGGACAGATTCCGAGTTCCCTTCTCTACTTTGGGACAGACTTTTGTGTCCTTTTTCCAGTTTGGGGACAGACTCCCAGTTCCCACCCTCAGTTTGGGGACAGACCCTTGTGTCCCTTCTCCAGTTTGAGGACAGAATTTTGTGTCTGTTTTCCAGTTTGGGGACAGATTTTTGTGTCCCTTTTCCAGTTTGGGGACAGACTCCCAGTTCCCTCCTCCAGTTTGGGGACAGACCCTTCTGTCCCTTTTCCAGTTTGGGGACAGACTTTTGTGTCCCTTTTCCAGTTTGGGGACAGACTCCCAGTTCCCTCCTCCAGTTTGGGGACAGACCCTTCTGTCCCTTTTCCAGTTTAGGGACAAACCTTCGTTTCCCTTCTCCAGTTTGGGGACAGACTCCCAGTTCCCTTTTCCAGTTTGGGGACAAACCCTTGTGTCCCTTCTCCAGTTTGGGGACAGACTCCCAGCCCCCTCCCCAGTTTGCGGACAGCCCCCCAGCCCCCTCCCCAATTCGGAACACTCCCATTCCCGTCTCACCCCACAACCTCCTGTCCTTTGCAGCCCCCTGCGCCAACGGTGGCACCGCGGTTGGGGACACCTGCGTTTGTCCCCCCGGCCACTCCGGCCACCTCTGCGAGACCCCCGACCCCGCCAGCGCCTGCCAGAACGGTGGCACCGCCGTGGGGACCACCTGCTACTGTCCCCCGGGATTTGGGGGACCCCGGTGCCAGCGCCACGACCCCGCCAGCGCCTGCCACAACGGGGCCACCGCCTTTGGGACAGCGTGCGTGTGCCCGCCGGGGTTCCGCGGGGACACCTGCCAGGAGCTGGAGGAGCTCGGGCCGTGCCTCAACGGTGGCACCTTGGAGAAGGGGACGTGCCGGTGTCCCCCCACGGCCTGGGGACCTCGCTGCGAGTGCACGGGGACAGGTCTGACCACGGCAGCGGGGAGGGTGCTGTACGTCAACGACACGGCGGGGACGAACGACACGGGAGGTGACACCGCGGGAGGTGACACCACGGATGTGCCATCGGTGAGGCGGGCCAGGAATGTCACGGCCAGGCCTGTGGAGGGCAATGCCACCACCGTGGGAAGTGGCGCCGAGGCCACCACCAGTGCTGGCATCATGGGAAGGAATGTCATTGTCACTGCTGCGGTCAGCGCCGGCACGGACAGTCATGTGGTGGCCAGCACGGTCACTCACGGGGTGGTCAGCACGGACCATGGCGTGGTCACCACCACAGAGAGGGACACAGTGGTCAGGGACAGCACGGACCATGACGTGCTGGCCAGCACGGTCACTCACGGGGTGGCCAGCACGGATCCTGGTGTGGTCACCATCACAGAGAGGGACACAGTGGTCAGGGACAGCACGGACCATGATGTGGTCACCATCACAGAAAGGGACACAGTGGTCAGGGACAGCACGGACCATGACGTGCTGGCCAGCACGGTCACTCACGGGGTGGCCAGCACGGATCCTGGTGTGGTCACCATCACAGAGAGGGACACAGTGGTCAGCGCTGGCACGGACCATGACGTGGTCACCATCACAGAGAGGGACACAGTGGTCAGTGCTGGCACGGACCATGACGTGGTCACCATCACAGAAAGGGCCACCAGGGTCAGGGGAAGTGTCCCTGTGGCCACCAGCACCACGCCGATGATGCCAGTGCGCCGGGTGAGAAATGCCACCGCCACGCCCGTGAGGAGCCACAGCAGGGCCACCACCGTGGAGGGTGAGACCGCAGCCGTGGACGGTGACACCAGGGTCACTCGGTCAAACCTCGTGGAAGGTGACACCACGGCCATGGAGGATGAGACCACGGCCATGGAAGGTGACACTGAGGCCACCCCCATAGAGGGTGACACCGAGGCCACACCCATAGAGGGTGACACCGAGGCCACACCAGTGGAGGGTGACACTGAGGCCACCCCCATGGAAGGTGGCACCGAGGCCACACCGGTGGCCACCACTGTGAGGAACACCAGGGCCACCACCGTGGAAAGTGACACCGTGACGGTGCCACCAGGACATCTGGGAAGCCACAGCAGGGCCACCACCAGGGCAAGGAACACCACGGCCGTGGGGAACAGCACCAGGGCCACCACCTTGAAAGGTGACACCAGTGTGACCACCGTGGAGGGGAACATCAGGGCCAGGGAGAACAGCACCAGGGCCACCATCACGGACAGTGACACCAGGGCCACCACCCTGGAAAGTGACACCACGGCCATGCCAGTGATCATCGTGGGAGGCCACACCAGGGCCATGGAGAACAACACCAGGGCCACCACTACAGAAGGTGACACCGTGGCCACCACCCTGGAGAGCCACACCCTGTCCACCCTCCCTGCTGACGTCACCTCAACGCCAGCCCCGCCCAATGCCACCAGCACCGTCCTGAATGCCACCGAGAGCCCGCCCAACGCCACCGAAGCCACCGGGACCACCGTCCCCACCATGGCCACCATCTGCCTCTACCTCCCACACGGCGCCAGCCCCCCGGCCAGTGCGTGTCCTGGGGGGCGTCACGGGGGTGGGGTCTCCTCTCTGGGGTCAGGAGTGGGGTGGGGGTCTCCTTCCCATGGAGCTCCTGGAGTCAGAGTGAGGAAGAAGAGGAGGATGGAGCTCCTGGGGTCTCCTGGGGTGGGGGTCTCCTTCCTGAGGGTCTCCTGGGATGAGGAGCAGGAGGATGGAGTTTCTGAGGTGTCTTGGGGTGGGGTCTCCTTCTCATGGATCTCCTGGGGTTGGGGTCTCCTTCCCATGGAGGTCCTGGAGTCAAAGTGAAGAAGAAGAGGAGGATGGCGGTTCTGGGCTCTCCTGGGCCGGGGATCTCCTTCCCATGGAGTTCCAGGAGTGGGGAGGAAGAGGAGGACAGAGGTTCTGGGGTCTCCTGGGGTGGGGGTCTCCTTCCCGGGGGTCTCCTCCAATGTGGATAAAAGATGAAGGACACAAGACCACCCACCCCCACGATGTCCCCTCACCGTGTCCTTGTCCCCCCACCCCTCTATTCCAGTCGTGTGCCACAACGGCGGCGTGGCCAACCGGACCCACTGCCTGTGCCCCCCCGGCTTCTCCGGCCCCACCTGCGAGACCCCCGACCCCACCGACCGCTGCGCCGGGGGCAGCACCGCCGTGGGCCACCGCTGCATCTGCCCCCCCGGCCGGGCAGGACCCCGCTGTGCCGCCCCCGACCCGGCCACCGCCTGCCGCCACGGTGGCACCGCCGTGGGCACCGAGTGCTACTGCCCGCCCGGCTACTCCGGACCCCGCTGTGAAGACCCCAGACCCAGCACGGCCCCCACGGCGAGGCCGCCGCGCCGGAGCAGAGCGACGCCCCGAAGCACCCAGAGAACCACGACCACCACCGTGCCCACCACCAGAGGTTGGTGGTTTTGTGTGGGGTGGGAAGACCCCCGCCCAAACCCCCAATTTGGGGGGATTTTGGGGGGGGGGACGCCCCACCCAGGAGGGCACCTCAAGGAGGGGGTGGTGGCACCAGGAATTGGGGTTTTTGTGTTTTTCCCCCCAAAATTGGGGGTGCAGTTATGGTGGAACTGGGATGGTGGATCTTCCTGGGATGGGAAGACCCCCCCCCCCCCCCAAATCCGTGGGGATTTTGGGGGTGTTGCCCCCCCCACCCAGGAGGACACCTCAAGGAGGGGGGATGGCGGCACCAGGAATTGGGGATTTTGTGGTTTTCCCTCCAAAATTGGGGGCCAATTATGGTGGAACTGGGATGGTGGCTCTGCCTGGGGTGGAAAGACCCCCTTCCCCAAAATCGTGGTGAATTTGGGGGTGTTGCCCCCCACCACAGCAGGAGGGGGGTTGGAACCAGGAATTGGGGTTTTTGCTGTTTTCCTCCCAAAATTGGGGGTGCGGTGATGGTGAGGCCAACTGGGTGGAACTGGGGGGGTGGATGGGGGTCCCGGTGACCTCGCTGGGGTCCCCAAACCCTCGTGTCCCCCACAGACCCCTGCCTGAACGGGGGGTTCTGGATGGGCACGGCGTGTCTGTGCCCCCCCAACATGGACGGCCCCCGCTGCGAGTTCGGTGCCAGCACCATCAACCTGACGGCAGGTAAAGGCGGGGGACACCCCCACCTGTGACCCCCCTGTCCCCCCCGAGGTGTCCCCGTGTCACGGACACCTCTGTCCCCGCAGAGCTGGGTCCCTTCGTGACGATGATGGCGCGTGTCACCAACCGGGACTTCTCGGAGGACATGAGGGACAGCTCGTCCCCCCGCCACCGGCGCTTCGCCGAGGAGTTCAGCCGGACGGTGAGACCCCCAAGAGGGGACCTCCTGTGGGGGGGACACCTCAAGGGACCCCCGGGATCACCCTAAGGAACTATCCCAGTGTCCATCCCTATTGTCCATCCCAAGTGTCCATCCCAAGTGTCCACCCCAAGTGACAACACCAAGTGTCCATCCCAAGTGTCCACCCCAAGTGACCACACCAAGTGTCCATCCCAAGTGTCCATCCCAAGGGTCCATCCCAAGGGACCACCCCAAGTGTCCACCCCAAGTGTCCATCCTAATTGTCCATCCCAAACGTCCATCCCAAATGTCCATCCCAAGTATCCATCCCAAGGGACCCCCAGGATCACCCCAAGGTTCCACCATGAGGACCCCCAGGACCATCCCCAGGGGACACCCGTAGGGACCCTCAGGACCACCCTAAGGGATCCCCAGGACCATCCCAAAAGACCCCAGAACCATCCCAAAGGACCCCCAGAACCACCACAAGGATCTGCCCTAAGGAACACCCAAGGGACCACCCAAGGGACCCCCTGACCATGCCCAAGAAATCCCAGAAGGACACCCAAGGGACCCCCAGGACCATTCCAAGTGACCGTCCCCAAGGACCCCTGGGACCATCCCAAGGCCCCCCACCCTCCAGGTGACCCGTGTCCCTCTGTCCCTAGATGGACGGGATCTACCGGAACGTCTCTGGCTATGGCGGGATCAACGTCCTGAGCCTGAGGTGGGCGAGGGACCATGGGCGGGATTGGGATGGGGTGGGATGGAGAAAATCCTCTGTGATGGGTGAGGAACATCTGGGATGGGATGGGATCCATGGGACCGGATGGGATGGGATGGGATGGGATGGGATGGGATGGGATGGGATGGGATGGGATGGGATGGGATGGGGTGGGATGGGATGAGACAAAGACCCTCTGGGATGGGTGAGGAACATCTGGGATGGGATCAATGGGATGGGATCCATGGGGTGGGATCCATGGGATGGGATGGGATGGGATGGGATGGGATGGGATGGGATGGGATGAGACAAAGACCCTCTGGGATGGGTGAGGAACATCTGGGATGGGATCAATGGGATGGGATCCATGGGGTGGGATTGGGATGGGGTGGGATGGAGAAAAACCTCTGGGATGGGTGAGGAACAACTGGGATGGGATGGGATGGGATGGGATGGGATGGGATGGGATGGGATGGGATGGGATGGGATGGGATGGGATGGGATGGGAACCATGGGATCCATGGGATGGGATGCATGGAGTAGGATGGGATGGAAAAAAACCTCTGGGATGGGTGAGGAACACCTGGGATGGGATGGGATGGGATGGGATGGGATGGGATGGGATGGGATGGGATGGAGAAAAACCTCTGGGATGGGTGAGGAACATTTGGGATGGGATGGGATCCATGGGATGGGATCCATGTGGTGGAATGGGATGAAATAGAGAAGACCCTCTGGGATGGGTGAGGAACTTCTGGGATGGAATGGGATCAAGAGGATGGGATGGGATGGGATCCATGGGACAGGAGGGGATGGGTTGGGATGTGACAGCTGAGGACCCCCAAGCCCCCAAGCCCCATCCCTGTCCCCCCCAGCCGCGGCAGCGTCGTGGTGAATTACCGCGTCCAGCTGCGGTCCCTGCCCGGCAACGCCAGCCTGGAGCACCGAGCCCTGGAGCTGCTGGCGGTGGCCAACGCCGCATCCCAGCCCCACAACTGCAGCACCTCGGCCGGTAGGTGACCCCCACCCACCCTGGGCCAGCCCCCAACATCTCTGGTGACCCCCAGTGACCATCTTGTGCTCTCCCCTCTCCCAGACGGGCTCTGCTTCACCGCCACCTCCGCCAGGGCCACCAGAGCCGCCACGCTGCCACCCAACGCCACCGGTGAGTGCGGGCTGGGGACACCTGGGGACACCATGAGGGGTGGGGACAGGGTGCTCTTGACCAGGGTTTGGCTTCTCCAGAGCTCTGCCGGAGGCACGCGCCCGCCAACTTCAGCCGGTTCTACTTCCCGTACCGCACGGCCAACGGGCTCCTCTGCGTCACCAACTGCACCCTCAACGTCCCCGGCTCCTTCGACTGCCACCGCGGGCTCTGCCGGATCACCCTGGATGGGCCCCAGTGCTTGTGAGTTGGCCACGCCCACCCCCCGGCCACGCCCACTGGTCCCTCCTTAAGGCGGGCCTTGAACCCGGGGTCAAACGTCCCCTCAAGGCCAAAGAAGTTGAATCTCAATGTTTGACCCTAAACTTGAGTTCCTGACCTCAAATCCTAATGTTTGATGGCCAAGGTCCCACCAGAATCCAAAATCTTGGCCCCCAAACCTTGACCCCAGTGGTCTAAACCTTGGCTCCTGTCAACTCCTGCCCTTCAAACCCAACCCTGGACCCCCAAACTCAACCCTTGATCCCCAACGCTCAACTCCTGACCCTCAACACCCAACCATGACCCCAACACTCAACACTTGACCCCAAACTCCAACTCCTGCCCTCCAAACCCAAGTTTTGACCTCCACACCCAACCCTTGACCCCCAAACCCCTTGACCACGCCCCTCAAACCTCAATCCCAACCCATGGTCGTGGTGATGGATCTCCAGGGAAGTCTCCTGTGATTCCAGGGGGTTCCTGGGAGGATCCCACCCCCCGTCCCCACCCTGGGAGGGGCTGAGGACCCTCCCCATGAGCTGTCACCTCCCCCTGCAGCTGCCCGGACCTGCCCTGGTACCTCTCGGCCGGTGACCGCTGCCAGACCCACATCAGTAAACTGGGGCTGGGCCTGGGCGTGGGGCTGGGGCTGGGCCTGACCATCCTCATCCTCCTCATCCTCTGCATCGTCCTCACCGTCCGCTTGGCCCGAGGGAGGAAGAAATCACCTGGAGCCAGGTGAAACCACTGGGGAGGGGTCCCACAGGAGGGGTGTTTGGGGTGGTCAGACCCCAAAATTTGGGGTTCAGCAGCTTTGCCCCATGGGGGGCGTGGGAGGGTTGAGACCCCACCACCTCCAGTGTCAGCCCCCCACCCCTCCCCAGCCCCCTCAAACTTGCCCGGCTCCACAGCGTGGCCGCCGAGGACGCTTGGCCGGACGGGGGCCGCAACAGCCGCGTCACCGGCATCTACCACGTCAACGGCAGAGGCGGCGGCGCCGGGAAAGGTGGGTCCCAAAACGGGGGGTGAAACCATCGCTGGAGAGGGAAAATCCCCCAAAATCCTCATGGGATCCTCCTCTTCTTCCTCCCAGGTCCCTACGGGTACAACACCTACAATCCCAGCTCGGAGGTGGCCGAACCCCCGGCGTCGGTGGGTGACGGGGTGACATCATTTTGGGGGGGGGGGCTCCTCAGCCCAAGGTTGACCTGGAACACCAAATTTTGATCCCAAAACCCAAACTGTGACCCCCAAAACCCCTGACCAACGACCTCAAAATGTCCAAGCCCTCAACTGTGACCTCAAAACCCCAATTTGGATCTCCAGAACCCAAACTGTGACCTCAAAACCCCAAACTCAACCCCAAAACTCCTGTCTCGACCCCCAAAACCAAAACTGTGGCTCCAAAACCTGCAACCTTGACCCCAACTTCCCAATTGTGAGCTCCAAACTCCAAACTCCTACCCAAATCCCAAATTAATAACTCCCAAAACCCCAGTTGTGACCTTCAAATCACAAATTTGACCTTCAAACCCTTGATTTTGACCCCAACTCCCCAATTTTGACCCCAAACCCTAAACCTCAGCCCCCTCCCCATTTTTCAGGTTCTGGCAGAAGGTGCAGCAGCCCTGTGACTCCCGTCCCATAGCTGGGAGGGGGTGACCAAGATGCCCCCCAAGACCTTCGGCGCAATCAGGCAGCGACCGAAGCCCGCAGAACCCTCATTTTTGGGGGAAAAAAGCCAGAATTGGGATCCTCTGTGAAAAAGGAGAGGTCCTCCCATGGTCCTTTTTGGGGGGGTTTCTCCTTGGAGAGGACATCTCGGGGGGGTTTGGGGTTGGATCCGGCTTTGGGAGCATCGCCGGAGCTGGAAAATCCTAATCTCCATGGAAATTATATTTATTAACGTGTTTATTTGATCTCCTGAAAAATCACCCAGAAAAGGGGAGGGATGGAGTGGGGGGATCCCCAAAGGAAGGGGGGCAGTGCTGATGACCCCTTTGGGGGTCAAGATTTGGGGCTGGGGGTCACTGGTGGGGGTTTTGGGGGGTCATGGTTTAGGGTTTGGGGGTTTGAGGTAACGGTTGAGATTCTGGAGGCTGAGATTGGGGGGTTTGGGGTCAGGGTTGGGGTTTTGGGGGTAAAGCTGGGGTTTTGGGGGTCAAGATGGGGGTTTTGAGGGTCAAGGTTTGGGGTTTTAGGGATCAAGGTTTGGGATTTTGGGCGTTAAGGTTGGGGGATTTGATATTATGGCTGAAGTTTGGGGTTAAACAAGGGATTTTGGATGTTAAGATTGGGGTTTTGAGAGTTGACATTAGAGGTTTGGGGTTCAGGGTTCCTGATTTGGAGCTTTAGGATTGAGGTTGGGGTTTTGAGGTCAAAGTTGGCATTTTGGGATCAAGTTTGGGGGTCTGGAGGAGACACAGTTGAGTCTTTAAAGCCCAAGGTTGGCTTTTGGAAGTCCGGGTTGGGTTTTGGGTTTATTTTTGGGGTTTGAGGCATCGATTTGTTATTTTGAGTATCAAGATTGGAGTTTTGGGGGTTGAGATTGGAGGTTTGGGGATCACAGTTGGGATTTTGGGTGGGGTTTGAGGGTCGAGGGGTGACTTGGAGGGAATTCCCAACCCCTACACAACCAACCAGGACCAAAACAAACCCACAGCAACCCAACAGCCAGCGGAGACGGAAGAAATCCCACAAAACGCCCCTTTGCCAAACACCGGCAGGGTGGAACCCCATATCCAATAAAATCTGACCTCCTGCCACCCCAAAATTCCAATTCCCGCCCTTCCCACCCCTCCCGGCGCTCTGGAAAAAACGATGTTTGCTTTCTGGGTGGAAAAATCGCCGTCCCCGCCCGCCAGCTGCGCGGGAGCGGCTGGAGGAGCAAGAAAAGGGCGGCCAAAGAGTTTGGGGTTGGTCCTGAGGGGTGGGGGGGGGTCTCCAGGGGGTCCCCAATTTCCCTCATGGGGATTTTGGAAGGGTTTGGGATGTTGGTTTTGGCCACCTGAGTCTCATCTTGGGGTGGGGTTTGGTCGTTGACACCCCATGGTGACCAGTGATGACCCAACTGTGACCCAAGCATGACCCAGCCGTGACCCAAGCATGACCCAACCATGATCCAGGGGGTCCCCAGGGGGTTCCTGATGTCCAGGAGAGGTCCTGGAAGATCCCTGGCCACTCCATCACTGCGTCACCCACGGGGAGTGGGAGGTTTGGTCCCTTCCCAGCTCCGGGGTCAAAGGTTCTTTTCCTGTCGCTTCTTCCCGCGGCTCCTCCGGCTCCGAGCGCGTTCGGGCTCTGGCATGGTGCCGGTGGAGGAGCCGTGACGGGGAAAATGAAAGTTTCCATCTTTCATCTCCACTTTTTCCTCCTCCTCCTCTTCATCCCCGAAGGAAGAACGGGTGAGTTGGGCCGGGAAAGGATTTTTTCCTTGGATTATTTTTTGGGGCAAAAAAAGGTGGGATGGGAGGAGATGTCGTCTCCTCTTGGGATTTTCAGTGGGGATCCCAGTGGAAAGGTGGATTCACCCACATCTCCTCCATTCCCTGGAAAAAATCTCCTTCTCCAGGGTCTCATCCCATTGTGGGGTGAATGGGAATTGGGTTGGGGGTCTCTGGGAATGGGTTGAGAGTCCATGGAAATGGGTCAGGGGTCCATGGGAATGGGCCAGAAGTTTATGGGAATGGGTTGGGGGTCTATGGAAATGGGTTGGGGTCCATGGAAATGGGTCAGGGTTCCATGGAAATGGGTCAGGGGTCCATGGAATGGGTTGGGGTCCATGGAAATGGGTCTGGGGTCCCTATGAGTGGGTCAGGGTCCATGGGAATGGGTCAGGGGTCTCTGGGAATAGGTCAGTGGTCTCTGGGGATGGATCAGCGCTCTCTGGAGATAGGTCAGGGGTCCATGGAAATGGGTCTGGGTCCCTGTGAGTGGATCGGGGTCCATGGAAAAGGGTCAGGGGTCTCTGGGGATGGGTCAGGGGTCCATGGAAATGGGTCAGGGGTCCCTGGAGATGGGTCAAGGGTCTCTAGGGATGGGTTGGAGGTCCATGCAAATGTGTCAGGGGTCCCTGGGGATGGGTGAGGGGTCCATGGGAATGGTTCAGGGGTCCCTGGGAATGGGCAGGGGTCCCTGGAGATGGATCAGGATCTACAGGGATGGGTTTGGGGTCCATGGGAATGGATCAGGAATTTATGGAAATGGGTCGGGGGTCCATGGAAATGGGTCAGGGGTCTCTGAGAATGAGTCAGGGGTCCATGGAAATGGGTCAGTGGTCTCTGGGAATGGATCAGGACACAGAGGGATGGGTCAGGGATCCATGAAAATGGGTCAGGGTCCACGGAAATGGGTCAGGGGTCTCTGTGAATGGGTCAGAGTCCACTGGAATGGGTCAGGGGTCTCTGGGAATGGATCAGGACACACAGGGATGGGTCAGGGGTCTCTGGGGATGGGTCAGGGGTCCATGAAAATGGGTCAGGGGTCTCTGGGGATGGGTCTGGGGTCCCTGGGGATGGATCAGGACCCACAGGGGTGCCTCAGGTGCCACTCCCCACCTGCCCCCACCCTTACCTGGAGCCATTCCCAGAGCTCCATATCAGAGCCCCCTCCCCCCATTCCTCTCCGTTCCTCACCCCCCCTTCCTCCTCCTCCTCCTCCTCCTCCTCCTCCTCCTCCTCCTCCTCCTCCTCCTCCTCCTCCTCCTCCTCCTCCTCCTCCTCCTCCTCCTCCTCCTCCTCCTCCTCCTCCTCCTCCTCCTCCTCCTCCTCACCCCCTGCCAGTCCCAGCGGTTGGGGAGCATTGATGCTGGGAAACTTCGTTAAGAGGCCACGTTAATTACACCAGAGCAGCTCATCAAAGCGGCCGCAGCTGGAGAACCTCAAGGAGGAGCCGCCAAGCTGGGAAAATCCAGATTCCGGTCCTTTTTTGGGGGCGTTTAAAGTGTTTTTCTAAAGGTGTTATTTTTGTTCGTTCGTTGTTTTCTTAACGAAGCCATAAAATTTCCCAGAAGGAAATTTTAATGAGGAAAATTCCTCATTTTAACGAGGGAAAAACTCGATTTGGGGAGACCCTCGCGTGAGGACAAAGCGTCCCCACGGCTCTGAGGGTGACCCAGGAGCTGGGCAGGGCCGGCTCACCTGGGTGGGGGCTCACCTGGGTGGGGGCTCACCTGGACAGGTGTCAGGTGAGGAGGACACGGGAGTGTCCCGGCTTCCCTGCGGGGAAGGAGCAGCGAGAAACGAAAAACGAAAGCAAAGATGATAAGGGGAGAGATAAGAGATCAGCTGGGGCTGATAAGAGGCTGATAAGAGGTTACCTGAAATTGATAATGGCTTACCTGAAATTGATAACGGCAACTGCGGCCGATAACGGCACCTGGAGGAGATCTCGGGGTGGCAGCAGGGGACAATGGAGAGGCTTGTCACCTTTGGGGTGAGGCGGAGGAGATGGATGGTCCCAAAATCGAGGAGTTGTGGCTTGGAAAGAAGGTTCCAGGAGGTCCAGGTGGGCTTGGATGGATCCAAACCATTCCAACAGGTGTGGAGGAGGCTCCAAATAACACCTGGACAACAGGAGCAGAGAGTCCAGGACCCACCAAAGCCACCTTAGATAGGGATCTTCCACTCTCTCCACAGAAAACAGCGCTGCTGAACCCGCTGGAACAACCAGGACACCTGGAACCAGCACCAGACCTGGGACCACCAGACCTGGGACCACCATCCCTGAGACCACCAGTGAGCCATGGACCACCAGTCCTGAGACGACTGGTCTGGAGACCACCGGTGAGCCATGGACAACCACCAGTCTGGAGACCATTTCTACCACCCTAGTGGCCACCACGACCATCCTAGAGACCACCATCCCTGAGACCGCCATCCCTGAGACCACCGGTCCCGAGATCACCAGTGACACGTGGAATGACACCAGTCTCGAGACTATTGCTACCACCATCCCTGAGACCACCACCAGCACCCCAGAGACCACCAGTCCAGAGACCACCAGTGAACCATGGACAACCAGCAGTCTGGAGAACATTTCTACCACCCTGGAGAACACCATGACCATCCCAGAGATCACCAGTAGCCCATGGACCGCCACCAGTCTGGAGACCATTTCTACCACCTCTGAGACCACCACAAACAGTCTTGAGACCACCATCCCTGGGACCACTAGTCCTGAGACCACCAGTGACACATGGACCACCACCAGTGTCCCATTGACTACCAGCCTGGAGACTGTTGTTATCACCCACGAGACCACCACCAGCATCCCTGAGAACACCAGTCCAGAGACCACCAGTGACCCATGGAATGCCACCAGTCCTGAGACCATTTCTACCATCCCTGAGACCACCAGTGCTGAGGCCACCAGTGACCCATGGACTTCCACCAGTTTTGAGACCATTTCTACCATACCTGACACCACCAACAACCCTGAGACCTCCAGTCTGGTTACCACCAGTGACGCATGGACCACCACCAGTCCTGAAAAAATTTCTGTTACCACTCAGACCACCATGATCACCCCTGAGACCACCAGTCTGGAGACCACCAGTGACCCACGGATGACCACCAGTCTGGAGACCATTTCTACCATCCCTGAGACCACCAGTCCGGATGCCACCAGAGACCCATGGACTTCCACCAGCCTTGAAACCATTTCTACCACCCTTGACACCAACACCAGCATCCCTGAGACCACCAGTCCTGAGACCACCAGTGACCAATGGATGGCCACCAATCATGAGACCATTTCTACCACCCTGGAGACCACCACCACCATCCCAGAGACCACCAGTCCAGAGACCACTAGTGACCTATGGACCGCCACCAGTCTGGACACCATGTCTTCCACACCTGACACCCCCATGACCATCCCTGAGACCAGCAGTGGCCCATGGACCTCCACCAGTCTTGAGACCATTTCCTCCACCCTTGACACCACCACCACCATCCCTGAGACCACCAGTCCAGAGGCCACCAGTGACCCATGGACCACCAGTGACCCACGGACGGCCAGCAGTCCTGAGGTGGTTTCTACCAACCCTGACACCACCACAACCACCCCTGAGACCTCCTCGACCATCCTTGAGACCACTGGTCCAGACGCCACCAGTGATCAATGGAGCACCACCAGTCTTCAGACCATTTCGACCATCCCTGGCACCACCATGGCCAGTCCTGAGACCACCAGTGACCCATGGAATGCCACCAGTCCTGAGACCATTTCTATCATCCCTAAGACCACCAGTGCTGAGGTCACCAGTGACCCATGGACTTCCACCAGTTTTGAGACCATTTCTACCATACCTGACACCACCACCACCACCAACCCTGAGACCTCCAGTCTGGTTACCACCAGTGGCCCATGGACTGCCACCAGTCTGGAGACCATTTCTACCACCCCTGAGACCACCACAAACAGTCTTGAGACCACCATCCCTGGGACCAGTAGTCCTGAGACCAACCCTGAGACCACCAGTGACCCATGGACTTCCAGCAGTTTTGAGAGCATGTCTACCACATCTGATATCACCACAACCTTCCCTGAGACCACCAGTCTGGAGGCCACCAGTGACCCATGGACCACCACCAATGACCCATGGACCACCAGTGATCAATGGAGCACCACCAGTCTTGAGACCATTTCAGCCATCCCTGACACCACCATGACCAGTCCTGAGACCACCACTGACAAATGGACCACCGCCAGTCTGGAGACCATTTCTACCTCCCCTGAGACCACCACCAGCATCCCTGAGACCACCAGTCCTGAGACAACCAGTGACCATTGGAATGCCACCAGTCCTGAGACCGTTGCTACTTCCCCTGAGACCACCACCAGCATCCCTGAGAACACCAGTCTGGAGACCAGCAGTGACCCATGGATGACCACCAGTCTGGAGACCATTTCTAGCATCCCTGAGACCACCACCACCAACCCTGAGACCTCCAGTCTGGTTACCACCAGTAACCCATGGACTGCCACCAGTCTGGAGACCATTTCCACCACCCCTGAGACCACCACAAACAGTCTTGAGACCACCATCCCTGGGACCAGTAGTCCTGAGACCACCAGTGACCCATGGATGACCACCAGTCTGGAGACCATTTCTACCACCCCTGAAACCACCATGACCATCCCTGAGACCAGCAGTGACCCATGGATTGCCACGAGTCTTGAGACCTTTTTCACTGTCTCTGAGACCAACTCGACCATTCCTGAGACCACCAGTCTTGAGACCACCACTGACCAATGGACTTCCACCAGTCTGGAGAGCATTTCTACCACCTCTGACACTACCACGACCAACCCTGAGACCACCACTCCTGAGACCACCAGTGACCCATGGACTTCCAGCAGTTTTGAGAACATGTCTACCACATCTGATATCACCACAACCTTCCCTGAGACCACCAGTCTGGAGGCCACCAGTGACCAATGGACCACCCCTAATGACCTCTGGGTCACCACCAGTGCTCAGACCATTTCTACCATCCCTGAGACCACCATGGCCATCCCTGAGACCACCTTCCCTGAGACAAGCAGTGACCAATGGACCACCACTAGTTTTGAGACCATGTCTACCAACCCAGACACCACCACCAACACCCCTAAGCTCTCCTCGACCATCCCTGAGACCTCCAGTCCTGAGACCACCAGTGACCCATGGACGACCTCCAATGACCCATGGACCACCACCAGTGACCCATGGGCCACCAACAGTCTGGAGACCATTTCCACCGCACCTGAGACCACCACAGCCATCCCTGAGACCACCAGAATCATCCCTGAGACCTCCAGTCCTGAGACGACCGGTGGCCCATGGACCACCAGCAGTATGCAGGCCATTTCTACCACCCTGGAGACCACCATGACCATTCCTGAGACCACCATCCCTGGGACCACCGGTCCTGAGACTACCAGTCCTGAGACCACCAGTGACCCATGGATGGACACCAGTCTGGAGACCATTCCTACCACCCTGGAGACCACCATGACCATCCCTGAGACCACCAGTGATGAATGGACCACCACCAGTTTTGAGACCATTTCTACCACACCTGATATCACCACGACCTTCCCTAAGACCACCAGAACCATCCCTGAGACCTCCAGTCCTGAGACCACCAGTGACCAATGGACAAACATCCCTGAGACCAGCAGTCTGGAGGCCACAGGTGGCCCATGGACCAGCAGTGACCAATGGACAGCCACCAGTCTTGAGACCGTTTCTACCACCCCTGACACCACCACAACCATCCCTGAGACCACCAATCTGGAGGCCATCAGTGACCAGTGGACCACTCCGAATGACCCAGGGACCACCACCAGTAACCCATGGGCCACCACCAGTCTTGATATCATTTCCACCACCCCTGAGACCCTCACGCCCTTCCCTCAGACCAGCAGTGACCAATGGACCCCCAGCAGTCTTGAGACCATTTCCACCACCCCTGAGACCACCACAACCGTTCCTGAGACCACCAGAATGATCCCTGAGACCACCAGTCCTGAGACCACCAGTGACCAATGGACTTCCACCAGTCTTGAGACTGTTTCTACAATTCCTGAGTCCACCGCCACCATTCCTGAGACAATTCCTGCCACCCCTGACACCACCATGACTGTCCCTGAGACCACCAGTAACCCATGGGCCACCACCAGCCTTGAGACCATTTCTGCACCCCCTGAGACCACCACAGCCATCCCTGAGACCACCAGTGACCAATGGACTTCCACCAGTCTTGAGACCATTTCCTCCACCCCTGACATCACTACGACCACCCCTGAGACCACCAGTCCAGAGGCCACCAGTGGCCCATGGACCTCCACAGATCTTGAGACCATTTCTACCATCCCTGACACCACCATGACCAGTCCTGAGACCACCAGTGACCAATGGACTTCCACCAGTGACCAATGGACCACCACCAGTCTGGAGACCATTTCCACCACTATCCCTGACACCACCATGACCATTCCTGAGACCACCGGTCCTGAGACCACCAGTGACTCATGGACCACCACCAGTCTGGAGACCATTTCCACCACCTCTGGGACCACCACAGCCATCCCTGAGACCACCTGTGACCAATCAACAGCCACCAATGAAGAGACTACTTCTACCATGCCTGAGACCACCACCACCATCCCTGAGACCACTGTTTCCGAGGCCACCAGTGACCAATGGACTTCCACCAGTCTGGAGACCATTTCTTCCACCCCTGACATCACTATGACCACCCCTGAGACCACCAGTCCTCACACTACCAGTGGGCCATGGATCACTGGTCACCCATGGACCTCCACAGGTCTTGAGACCATTTCCACCATCCCTGACACCACCACGAGCAGTCCTGAGACCGCTGGTGACCAATGGACTTCCACCAGTGACCAATGGACTACCAATCTTGAGACCATTTCCACCACTATCTCTGACACCACCACCACCATCCCTGAGACCACCATGACCATCCCTGAAAACACCACTCCAGAGGCCACCAGTAACCCATGGGCCACCACCAATTTGGAGACCATTTCCAACACCCCTGAGACCACTGCCACCATCCCTGAGACCACCAATCCTGAGACCACCAGTGACCAATCAACAGCCACCAATGATGACACCACTTCTACCATGCCTGAGACCACCACCACCATCCCTGAGACCACTGTTTCTGAGGCCACCAGTGACCAATGGACTTCCACCAATCTTGAGACCATTTACTCCACCCCTGACATCACTATGACCACCCCTGAGACCACCAGTCCTCAGACTACCAGTGGGCCATGGACCACTGGTGACCCATGGACCTCCACAGGTCTTGAGACCATTTCTACCAACGCTGACACCACCATGAGCAGTCCTGAGACTGCTGGTGACCAATGGACTTCCACCAGTGACCAATGGAGCACCACTAATCTTGAGACCATTTCCACCATCCCTGACACCACCACGAGCAGTCCTGAGACCGCTGGTGACCAATGGACTTCCACCAGTGACTTGTGGACCACCACCAGTCTGGAGACCATTTTTACCACTATCCCTGACACCACCACCACCATCCCTGAGACCACCGGTCCCGAGGCCACCAGTGACTCATGGACCCCCAGCAGTCTGGAGACCATTTTCACCACCTCTGAGTCCACCACGGTCATCCCTGTGACCACCAGTGACCAATGGACCTCCACGAGTCTTGAGACCATTTCTACCAACCCAGACACCACCACAACCATCCCTGAGACATCCACGATCATCCCTGAGACCACCAGAACCATCCCTGAGACCACCAGTGACCAATGGACTTCCACCAATCTTGAGACCTTTTCTACCAACCCAGACACCACCACAACCATCCCTGAGACCATCAGTGACCAATCGACAGCCACCAATGATGACACCACTTCTACCATGCCTGAGACCATCACCACCATCCCTGAAACCACTGTTTCTGAGGCCACCAGTGACCAATGGACTTCCACCAGTCTTGAGACCATTTCCTCCACCCCTGACATCACTGTGACCACCCCTGAGACCACCAGTCCTCACACTACCAATAGCCCATGGACCAGTGGTGACCCATGGACCTCCACAGGTCTTGAGACCATTTCCACCATCCCTGACACCACCATGAGCAGTCCTGAGACCACTGGTGACCAATGGACTTCCACCAGTGACCAATGGGCCACCACCAGTCTGGAGACCATTTCCACCACTATCCCTGAGACCACCACCACCATTCCTGAGACCACCGGTCCAGAGGCCACCAGTGACCGATGGACAGCCAGCAGTCTGGAGACCATTTCCACCACCTCTGACACCATCATGACCATCCCTGAGACCACCAATTCTGAGGCCACCAGTGATCCCTGGACCACCAGTAGTGACCCATGGACCAGCATCAGTCAGGAGACCATTTCTCCCACCACCCCTATCCCTGAGACCACCAGTCCCAATGCCACTAGTGACCTCTGGACCACCACCAGTCTGGAGACCATTTCTAGCACCCCTGAGACCACCACAACCATCCCTGAGACCACCAATCCCGAGGCCACCAGTGACTCGTGGACCACCAACAGTCTGGAGACCATTTCCACCACCTCTGAGACCACCACAGCCATCCCTGTGACCACCAGTGACCAATGGACTTCCACGAGCCTTGAGACCATTTCTACCAACCCAGACACCACCACAACCATCCCTGAGACCTCCACGGTCATCCCTGAGACCACCAGAACCATCCCTGAGACCACCAGTGACCAATGGACTTCCACCAGTCTTGAGACCATTTCCACCACTATCCCTGACACCACCACCACCATCCCTGAGACCACTGGTCCTGAGGCCACCAGTGACCGATGGACGGCCACCACCAACATTCCCTCTGGGACCACCACCACCTTCCCTGGGATCACCACAACTTTCCCTGAGACCACCACCACCTTCACTGGGGCCACCTCTTCCACACCTGGGACAAACACCAATCCTGAGACAACAGCGTTCCCTGAGACCACTGTGACCCCTGAAACCACCATGACCTTCCCCGGGATCAGCCTCCCTGAGATCACAGCCAGCTTCCCTGAGACCACCAGAACCATCCCAGAGACAATGACAATCCCTGACACCACCACAATATTCCCTGGGACCAGCAGTCCTGAGACCACCACCCACTCTGGGACCTCCACCACCTTCCCTGGGACCGCCACCACTTTCCCTGGGACCACCTCCGCCTTCTCTGGGACCACCACCAATCCTGAGACCAACATCCCCTCTGAGACCACCATCACCTTCCCTGGGACCACCACCACCACCTTCACTGGGGCCACCTCCTCCACACCGGAGACAAACACCAACCCTGAGAAAACAGCGTTCCCTGACACCACCATGACTCCGGACACCACCATGACCTTCCCTGGCACCACCCTTCCTGAGACCACCAGCACCATCCCAGAGACAACCACAACCCTGGGCACCATCACAGCATTCCCTGAAACCACCAGTGCTGAGACCTCCATCACCTCTGAGACCACCACCACCTTCCCTGGAACCCCTGGCACCACCACGCCTGAGATAACCACAACCCCTGGCACCACCATGACCATCCCTGAAACCACTGAGACCATCAGCACCATCCCTGCAAGCACCACCAGTCCTGAGACCATTTCTAAAACCTCTGGCACCACCAGATTCCCTGACACCTCCATCTTTCCTGGATCCACAACCAGAACACCTGAGACAAACACCAACCCTGAGACATCAGTGTTCCCTGAGACCACCATGACATTCACTGGGACCACCAGTGCAGAGATCACCACCACAATCCCTGAGATCACCAGTGCAGAGATCACCACCATATCTGAGACAATCACAACCCCTGGCACCACCAGGACCATCCCTGAAACCTCCTTCCCTGAGACCATCAGCACCATCCCTGCCAGCACCACCAGTCCTGAGATCATCATCACCTTCCCTGGGACCACCACCTCAACACCTGGCACAAACACCAATCCTGAGACAACAGCGTTCCCTGAGACCACCATGACCCTAGACAGCACCACGACATTGCCTGGGATCAGCCTGCCTGAGATCACGGCCACCTTCCCTGAGACCACCAGAACCATCCCAGAGACAATGACAATCCCTGACACCACCATGACCTTCCCTGGGACCAGCAGTCCTGAGACCACCACCCGCTCTGAGACCTCCACCACCTTCCCTGGGACCACCACCACTTTCCCTGAGACCACCACCATCTTCTCTGGGGCCACCTCCTCCACACCTGGGACAAACACCAACCCTGAGACAACAATGTTCCCTGAGACCACCATGACCCCTGACACCACCATGACCTTCCCTGGGACCACCCTTCCTGAGACCATCATCCCAGAGACAACCACAACCCCTGGCACCATCACAACATTCCCTGAAACCCCTGGTCCTGAGACCTCCACCCCCTCTGAGACCACCAACACCTTCCCTGGAACCTCTGGCACCACCACGCCTGAGACAAGCACAACCCCTGGCACCACCATGACCATCCCTGGAACCACCCTCACTGAGACCATCAGCACCATCCCTGCCAGCACCACCAGTCCTGAGACCATTTCTACAACCTCTGGCACCACCAGATTCCCTGACACCTCCATCTTTCCTGGATCCACAACCAGAACACCTGGGACAAACGCCAGCCCTGAGACATCAGCATTCCCTGGGACCACCATGACCCCTGACACCACCACCACCATCCCTGAGATCACCAGTGCAGAGATCACCACCATGTCTGAGACAATCACAACCCCTGGCACCACCACCGCCATCCCTGAAACCTCCCTCCCTGAGACCATCAGCACCATCCCTGCCAGCACCACCAGTCCTGAGATCATCATCACCTTCCCTGGGACCACCACCTCCACACCTGGCACAAACACCAATCCTGAGACAACAGCGTTCCCTGAGACCACCATGACCCTGGACAGCACCACGACATTGCCTGGGATCAGCCTGCCTGAGATCACGGCCACCTTCCCTGAGACCACCAGAACCATCCCAGAGACAATGCCAATCCCTGACACCACCATGACCTTCCCTGGGACCAGCAGTCCTGAGACCACCACCTGCTCTGAGACCTCCACCACCTTCCCTGGCACCACCAGTCCTGAGACCAACATCCCCTCTGGGACCTCCACCACTTTCCCTGGGACCACCACCAGCTCTGGGACCAACACTACCACTCCTGAGACCAACACAACCACACCTGGGACCAACACCACCCCTGGGACCAACTCCACCACTCCTGGAACAAACACCAGCCCTGGAACCAACACCACCACCCCTGGGACCAACTCCACCACGCCTGAGACCACCACCACAACACCTGGAACCAACTCCACCACACCTGGAACAAACACCACCACACCTGGAACAAACACCACCACTGTTGGGACCAACATCACCACACCTGTAACCAACACCACCACCCCTGGGACCACCACAACCACACCTGGAACCACCACCACCCTTGTGACCAACACCACCACCCCTGAGACCAGTAACACCACCCCTGGGACCAACACCACCACACCTGGGACCAACATCACCACCCCTGGGACCAACACCACCACCCCTGGGACCAACATTACTACACCTGGAACCAATGCCACCCCTGGTACCAACACCACCACCCCTGGTACCAACACCACCATCCCTGGGACAAACTCCACCATGCCTGAGACCACTACCACAACACCTGGAACCAACACCATCACTGTCGGGACCAACACCACCACACCTGGAACCAACACCACCACACCTGGAACCAACACCATCACTGTTGGGATCAACACCACCACCCCTGTGACCAACACCATCACACCTGGCACCACTACCACCACACCTGGAACCACCACCACCACCCTTGCGACCAACACTACCACCCCTGAGACCAACACCACCACACCTGTGACCAACACCACCACACCTGTGACCAACACCACCACCCCTGGGACTGACACCACCACACCTGTGACTAACATCATCTCTGAGACCAACACCACCACCCCTGGAACCACCACCAGCACACCTGGAACCAACACCTTCACTGTTGGGACCAACACCACCACCCCTGGGACCAACATCACCCCTGAGACCAACAACACCAACCCTGGAACCAACACCACCACACCTGGGACCATCGCCACCACACCTGGAACCAACACCACCACACCTGGAACCAACACCACTACCCATATGACCACCACCTCCAACCACACAACCATGGCAACCACCACTGCCACACCTAGGACCACCAGCACCACCCACAGAAGCACCACCACCAGTGCCATACCTAGGACCACCGGTAGAACCACCACCATCACCATCACCATGACCACCTCTCCCCACTCCACCACCACTCCAGGTACTTCCCACCCCTCCTTCCTCCCCGGCCCGTTTCCATGTCCCTTCCGGTTCCTTTTCCATCCCTTCTCCTTCCAGGGATCTGCAGCAACGGTGGCACCTGGGTCAACGGCCACTGCCAGTGTCCCCTCGGCTTCACCGGGGACAGGTGCGATGACATCAGCACCACCATCGAAACCAAGGCTGGTAGGAATTCCATCTCTTTTTGGGATGCATCAATGCTGGGATAAGATCTGAGGGGTGAGGAAGATCTCGAGGAGTTCTCTGGGTGTATCCCAAAGAACCTCCTCCGTAGGTCCTCCTCCTTCTCCAAAGCTGTCCCACATGGATCCAACCCTTCAGGTGGATCTCCATGGTCATTTCCAAGCTGTTTCCTGCTTGGAAATGGGTCAAGAATCATCAGAGTCTCTCAGAACCCCAAAATTTGGGAAGAGGTGGTGGTTCCACCAGATCCTGCCCACTGAGGGTGAGGCAGGATCTACCTGAGATTCCCACCTGGAAATTTTTGGGACATGGGGGGTGACCTGGTTCCAAGCCATCAGCAGGATCAGGATCCACCTGGGAGGACCAGGTGGGAATTTTGGGAATGGGGAAACAGGAAACATGGGAAACAGGACATGGCCCAGTCCTTGCTGGGATCACCCAGTCGAGCTGTGGGGCCACTGATGGTAGCTTCCGATGGGTGGAAGATGTTTCTCCTGGTTCCTTCACAACAACCCCCAAATTCAGGGGATTTAGGGGGAGATTTATGGGTCCCACCTGCCTGGGAAGGTCTCTCTGCCCCACCTCCTTCATGGGCTGCTTTTGGACATTCCCAGAGGCCAACGGGACGGTGCAGGTGGTGCTGCACGTCACCAACCGGGACTTCACCGAGGACCTCAAGAACACCAGCTCACGCGCCTACATGGAATTCGTCAATAACTTCACCAAGCAGGTAAAGGGACACAAGACCCCACCTGGGGCCGGGATCTACCTCGTGGAGCAGCCAGATGAATCCCAAGTTCTCCAAGAACGTCTCCAGGTTCTTGCGTGGTGTTCCCCGGGTCCACTGGGATGGATTTTGGGGGGGAACACGCAAAAGGAGGGCGATTCAGGAGGATGAGAAGGGAACGGACCCAACCATCCCACCTGGAGACATCTTCTCTTCCAGATGGACACAGTCTACGGCGACATCGAGGGGTACCAGGGCATCGAGGTGAACAGTCTCAGGTGAGCACCAGAGCCACTGGGACGGGCATTTTGGGGTCATTCCCTGGGAAAAGGGTGTTTGGATTGGGACAGTGGCGTTTCTGTCCAGGCCTGGCAGCGTGGTGGTGGATCACACCATCGTCGTGTCCCTGAGGGTGACCTCCCAGAGCCAGGAGAAGCTCCACAACATCACAACCAACCTGCAGAGGAAGATCAAAGTGGCGGCAATGCAATTCAACTGCACCAACGGTAACTTGTCACCTTCCCACCGCGGCACTGGGGACAACCAGGGCCATCCGTGGGGTGGGGGACACCTTCCCACCCACCAAAACCATCCCAGACACTCCAGAGAGGGGCTGTGGGGCTGTGCCCCCCACCAGTTTGACCTCTCTTACAGATGATCTGTGCTTCAACTCCTCCAACGTGGAGATCAACAGCACCACGATGAAATTCGATGAAGATGGTGAGTGGATGGGTGGGATTCACGTGGGTCTGGGGTCTCCAGAATCCCTCCAGGTGACCTCTGTCCCCTCTCCAGCCTACTGCTGGAGCCAAGCGCCCGAGGGCTACCAGGAATTCTTCTTTCCCAACCTGACGAGCTCCGGGTTGTCCTGCATGTCCAACTGCACGCCCGGCACCGCCAGCACCATCGACTGCAGCCGTGGGAAGTGCCACATCACCCGTGAAGGTCCTCAGTGCTTGTAAGGGCTGAAGGAAACTCATCCTCCTCCTCCAAAGCTGTCCCACATGGATCCAACCCTTCAGGTGGATCTCCGTCATCATTTCCAAGCTTTTTCCTGCATGGAAATGCATCAAGAATCATCAGGGCTGGAGCAGATTCTTGGCCCACATGGATCCAATCTTCTGGTGGATTTTCAGAATCCTTTCCAATGTCCTTTGTGCATGGAAATGGGTCAAGAGTCATCAGGGCTGGAGCAGATTCTTGGCCCACATGGATCCAAGCCTCTGGTGGATCTTCAGAATCCTTTCCAATCTCCTTTGTGCATGGAAATGGGTCAAGAATCATCAGAGTTGGAGCAGGGTCTTGGTCCAACATGGATCCAACCTTTCTGGTGTAACTCCAGGCCCACCTCTGAGGTTTTCCCTGCAGAACAGGAGGTCAAAAATCATTGAGGTTGGTGTAGGGTCTTCCTCTGCGTGGATCCAAACCTTCTGATGGATCTCCATGGTCATCTCCAGGCTTAAATCCCCGAGGTGGAGCAGAGTCTTGCTTCAAGCAGGGCTTGAGGCTGCAGAAATGGGGTTGGGGTGGGAGGGGGTTCTTCTGGGGGGTCCCAGCTTTGTATTGACCCCCTTGTCCCACACCACCAGCTGCGATGACATGCACCTGTACTGGTACCAAGATGACCGCTGCTCATCACGGGTCAGCAAACTGGCCATGGGCCTGGGCTTGGCCGTGGCCATCCTGGTCGTCGTGGTCATCGTCCTCTCCATCTTCCTCTTCCGAGCTCGGAGATCTGGGTCCTTTGACAGGTGAGAGGGGACAGGTTGGGGGGTCTCCATGGGGTGGGAAGACTCGTTGGGTTGGTGGTTTCCAAGATGATCTTCATCCTCAGTGAGGTCCTGAGGGTTGTGGGGGGGACCTTGGTCATTTGTGGGGGTGTGGAGGGGCTGGGGGGGTCCAGGCAGGGATGGACCTGCTGATGGTGACCCCCCCTGCACCCCCTGCCCCATCCCCAGGGCCGAGCAGAAGATGATGGAGAATTGGTACCAGAACATCAGCGAGGTGTGGAGCCCCCAGGGAAGCTTCACCTTGAGGAACGAAGGTGGGCCTGGAGTGGGGGGGGTGGGGTCTCTGGTGACCCCACAGGGGTGGCGGAGTTGGTTTGTGCCCCCCATCCCCAGCCCAAGCACCAGCACTGAGTCCTCCTGTCCCACAGGTGCCCAGCTTGAGGAAGACCAACCAGTCCACCTTGAGGCCGTGGACACGTCGGTGCCGGTGAGCTCCCCCAGCCCTCCTGCCATGGTGGGACCAGGGCAGTGGGGACACCCCAGATGTTCCTGACGCCCCATTTTCCATTGGATCTTCTCCGGCATATCCCAACAGATCCAAATCCCACGGCCACAGAAGTTCATCACGCAGCTCTGAGACGTGGTGGGGTGGTGATTTCCACCACCAGAACTTCACCATCATCATCATCGTCCTCACCGTCCTCAATGTCACCAAAGTCAGGATCATCATCATGAACAGGATCAACATTAAAATCTTCTTCATCATCACCATCATTATTATCACGACCAAGAAGATTACCATCATCACCATCATCATCAGCACGATCACCACCAGCATCATCATCGTCACC
The DNA here is from genome assembly GCF_036417665.1 of Passer domesticus. Taxonomy (NCBI): domain Eukaryota; kingdom Metazoa; phylum Chordata; class Aves; order Passeriformes; family Passeridae; genus Passer; species Passer domesticus. The sequence continues at coordinate 5,359,354 of NC_087502.1, read as the reverse complement.
ATCATCATCAACACCATCATCCCCATCACCAACCCCATGGAACGAGGTTCCCCCAGCACTGCAGGACAACCTGGACCTTCTCCTGGGGGGCACTTTGACCCCCTGCCTTCATCTTCATCCTCCTCCTGTATCCCTCGTCCTCTTCCTGTGAGCACTTTTAGGTGGTGACCCCACTTTTAGGACGTGGGGACCTCACCTCCAGCAGCACTTTTGGGTCCTGACCCCACCTGAAAGGTCATGTCCCCATCTCCAAGGTCATGTCCCCACCTCCTTCCCTCCCCAAATTCAAGGGTGAGGTTCCCCCCCACCCAAAAATTGGGCTGGACCCTCTCCTTCTCAATGAAGTCACTCAAACGTCTCTGGTGTTACTGGTTTGTACTGGGACAACCCCAGTGATGGCTTGGGGTGGGGACAAACATCCCCGACCACCCTTTTGGAGCTATTTTTGGGGGTGACACCCCCAAACCCACCTGGGACCCCCCCTACTCCAACAGGGGACACTCCCAGCGCATTCCAGCACCTGCCAGGTGTGTTTGGGGCCACACCTGGCCACACCTCCAGGTACTGGGGACTTTGTCCCCGTTCCCGACTCCGGTTGCCAAGGCATAAAAATGTTGATTTTAGCCTGGGAAGGGTGGGGCGGGAACTGGCTGAGGGCCAAGTGTCAAGGCAAGGGTGGGACGTGTCCTCCTGCCCCGTCCGTGGTGTGGGAGAAGGTGGTGGGGGTGGTGGTGGGGGTGGTGGGGTCACGGTGGTCATGGTGGTGGTGGGACTGGAGTAATCATGAAGGTTGTGGGGTCATGGTGGTGATGGGACTGGAGTGGTCATGAGGGCGGTGGGGTCATGGTGGTGATGGAACTGGAGTGGCCATGATGGTGGTGGTGGGGTCATGGTCGTCATGGTGGTCGTGGGACTGGAGTGGACATGGGAGTTGCAGGGGTGGTGGGGTCATGGTGGTTATGGTGGTCATGGTGGTGGTCATAACGGTGGTGGGAAGTGTGGTTGTGGTGGTGCATTGTCCACCTTAGGACCTCCTCAATGTCCCCCACCCAGGGGTGGTACCACCTTGGGACCCCCTCACTGACCCCAACAACTAAAGGGGGTGCCACCTCGAGACCCCCCTCAATGTCCCCCAACAACCATGAGCGGTGCCACCTTGGGACCACCTCAATGTCCCCCAACAACCATGAGCGGTGCCACCTTGGGACCCTCTCAATGTCCCCCACTCATAGATGGTACCACCCTGGGACCCCTCAGTGTCCCCCACTCATGGGTGGAACCACCCCTCAATGTCCCCTACTCATGGGTGGTGCCACCTTGAGACCCCCTCAATGTCCCCTGCTCCTGGAGCCACCACAGCTGTCCCACCCTCCTTCTCCGAGCCCTTTGTCCCCCGTGGGAAGGAGGTGTGGATGAACCTCCAGGGTGACATTTCATTCCAGGGCTGGGGACAAGGGGACACTTTCTCGCACACACGTCACCAGCTGAGGTCGGGGTGCCCCAAGGGCGGTTCCAAATCGCTCGGTCAATAATTACCTCACTCTCAATGTTTCCCTTTCCTAATTTAGATATTTTCCCTTGGGTTTGCACTTTGTCCCCAGCCCAGACTTGGCCCTGTCATGGAGCCACCTCGTGTCCCCGAGAGGAATTGGACGGCTGACAATGATGCTAAGTGTGCATTTAATTATAAATAATCTGTGTGCAAACATCTGCGTGGGGAGGAAGAGGATGGTGGGTCTCCTGATTCTCGTCACCCCCACATCCTCGTGTCCCTGTGTCCTGTCTCTGCTGGACCTCAGGTGGTTTCACTCAGGGGACCATGGTGGGTCTCTGGATGTGCATCTGGGGAGGAAGAAGAGAGGATGATGATGATGATGGGGTGGGGGTAAAAAGAGGGGGACAACACCAGGGTCCCGGGGACGTGTCACCCACCGTCCTTGAGGTGTCCACCCTCTCCAGGTTGATGTAGCTGATGTTGGAGGTCTCCATGTCTGTGGGGTGGAAGAAGAGGTGCCATGGACCCCTGGGTGCCGCAGCGACCCCCAGCCCACACCCAGCCCCGTCCCCACCTCCGTGCCCGTTACCTTCCCAGGTGGCCGCCGGGTTGCCCATGGCAAAGCCTCGGGATCCGTCCCAGTTGCCGTCATCGCTGCTGTACAGCTCCGAGCGGGACCTCAGCTTCTTCCTGCGTGGTGGGACCCACGGGGATGAGACTCCGGACCCCCACGGGACCCCCCCAGCTCACCCCACGGTGACACACTTACCTGTACTGCTCCTTCTGCCTCCGAGATCTCAGCAGGAGGATGGTGAAGGTGGTGGTGACCAGGACCAGGATGGCCACTGGAACGCCCACGCCCACCCCAACCTTGCTGATGCGGGAGCTGCAGGCTTTGTCCCAGTACCAGAAGGCCACCTTGTCCGAGCACCTGGTGGGAATGGTCATGGTGGGCGTGGTGGGCAGGGTGGTGGGGTCACGGTGGTCATGAGGGTCACGGTGGTGATAGTGGTCTTGGTGGTCATGGGGGACATGGTGGTGAGGTCACCATGGTCATACATGGGGGTCATGGTGGGCTTGGTGTTCATGGTGGTCATGGTGGTAATGGGGGTCATGGGGTCACCATGGTCATGGTGGGCATGGTGGTCAGGGTTACCATGGTCATAGGAGTCATGGTGGTCATGGGGGTCATGGGGTCACCATGGTCATGGTGGTCGTGGTGGTCATGAGGGGCTATGGGGGTCACAGTGGTGGAGGCAGTAGTGGGGGTCTTGGGTCTTTGGGGTCATCATGGAAATCATGGTGGTCATGGGGCCCATGGTGGTGGGGTCATCATGGGGGTCACGGGAATGGCGTGGTCACGATAGTGGGGCTGTCATAAGGGTCATGATGCTCGTGGATGATGGGCGTGGTCATGGTGGTGGTGGGAGTTGGGGTGGTCATGGTTTTAGGGTTGTCATGCTGCTGGGGGTGGTCGTGGGGGTGGAGTGGTCACTTGTGAGGCCATCACAACAACCATGGGAGCTGGGGATGATCATGGGGGTCATGGGGTGATCACAGTTGTGGGGTCACGACGGTGGGCGGATCATGGCGATCACGCTGGTGAGAGCCATGGCATTTGGGGGGCACCACCCATTTTTTGGGGGGCGGGTCCTTACTCGCACTGCGGCCCTGCCTGGCTCACGGAGCAGCGGCCGTAGACGCAGGGCAGGGAGTCGGTGTGGCGGCTGTCGCAGCGGGTGATGCAGATGACGCCAGTGCTGGTCAGGAAAGGCATGTAGTATCTTCTGAACTCCTCCTTGATCTGGGTCTGTCTGTCGCACAGATCTGAGGGTGGAGACGCAGGGCTCAGGTTTTGAGGTTCTCCAGAGGGGGGAGGACACCCAAACACCTTGTGGGCTTCACTTACTTTCTTCCACCTGTGTCATGTTAAGGTCGACGACAGAGGTGAAGTTGCTGACGAAGCAGACACCTGGCATGAAGAGAGGAGCTGCTGGTGGGCAACCCCAAGGGCAAACACCCCCAGCGAGGACCTGGTCCCGGCGGGGTGACCCCCGGGGTCACTCACAGTCGCTCCCTGTGCAGTTCTCGCTACAGTTGTAGTTTTGGATGGCAGCCACGAGGTTCTCGGAGATGGTCTTCACAGTCTTGTTGGCCTCGGAGGTGGCAGGGATCTCCAGTTTGACGTCATAGTCCACTTGGATGCTGCCCGAGCTGAGAGGAGAAGAGGTAGGACTTGGTTCTGGACCAAACTGGGACCGGTATGGGATGCCCAGTGTGGAGGGACGCCACGGTTACACGGGGCTGGACCGTCCTGGAGGAACTCCACGGACACAACGTGGCTTAGAGGGATGTGGATGCTCCAAACTTGAAGGGAATCACCTCAAACTGACCCCCATGGCTCCCTTCACCCCAAACCACCCACCAATGATCTGGAGAGGGTTAGGACCTCACCTGGTCATCTGTGGAGACTCACCTCAGGTTTTTGATCACCACACCTTTGTACCCCTCGATATCCTTATAAAGCTTCTGCATCTGGAAGACAAAGAGAAGCCAGGGGAGATCCAGGCCCTCGTCATGGTCCACATAACCCCCTCAAGGGGCTGTCCCCAGGGTCACCCCAGCATCACTGAGTCCTGACCTGCTCCTGGAATGTTTTGTTAAAGTCCCGGAAAGCATCTGACGATGTATTCTTGAGATTATCGTCAAATTTCCCCTCGATTTTGGTTGTCATCACCACCGTCGCATTAATCGTCACTTGGCCAAACAGAGAAGACCCATAAGGAAGAGACCCGGGTGTCCCCATCCCACCCGTGGTGTGCTTGGTCAGGGGGGACCAGCTCGGTCCCTCCATGGTGACCTCAAACCCAGGTCAGTCTCACCAAGGTGACCCCATCTCTTGGTCGGTGCCTCTGTGGTGACCCAACCCCATCCCGGGGTCCGTCCCTCCATGGCGATCCCATTCCCAGGTCATACCCCCCCTCACCCCAACCCACCCCTGACCCCTCAGAGGTGACCTCAGACCAGGTCCTGGTCTGGTGGACCTGGTCTGAGGTCACCTCTGGCCACTCCATGGAACCGTGGGACTGTTCCCTACCATTTTTGATCTCCACAATGTCCTGGACATTCTGGCACCTGTCCCCTTGGAAATTGGGGGGGCACTGGCAGATGCCGCTGGCCCAGGTGCCCCCGTTTTGGCAGATGAGATCCTCGCAGTGGTCACCTTCGAACCCCCCAGGACACACGCACTTGCCATTTTCCCAAGTGCCACCATTCTGGCACTGACCTGGGAGAGGGACACAAGGACACAGGAGATGTGACACGGACTGGAGAAACCCCAGGAGCCACCAGGAGAATGCAGGGAGCAGGTCAGGGAGAAGGGACGTGGCTATGGGGAGCCACCAAGGGGGAAGACTCACCTGGACTCGTGACAGTGCTTGTCGTGGTGGTGGTGGTGGTTGTGGTTGTGGTGGTTGTGGTGGTTTTGGTGGGGACAACCGAGGTGGTAGAGGTCGTGGTGGAAGTCGTAGACTCAGTGGGGGCGGCTGAGGTGGTTGAGGTGGTGGAGGAGTTAGTTGAGGTGGTTGGTACAGTGGGCGTGGATGAGGTGGTTGAGGTGGTGGAGGAGTTAGTTGAGGTGGTTGGTACAGTGGGCATGGATGAGGTGGTTGAGGCGGTTGGTTCAGTGGGAACGGCAGAGGTAGTGGAAGTGGTGGAGGAAATGGTAGATGTGGTGGACTCAGTGGGGGAAGCCGAAGTGGTAGAAGTGCTGGTGGACATGGTTGGACCAGTGGGGGTGGCCGAGGTGGTTGAGGTGCCTGGGGATGGAGTCACGCTGCTGCTGGTGCTGGATGGGGGTGATTGGCTGGAGGTGGCCGAGGTGGTTGAGGTGCCTGGGGATGGAGTCACGCTGCTGCTGGTGCTGGCAGGGGGTGATTGGCTGGAGGTGGCCGAGGTGGTTGAGGAGCCTGGGGATGGAGTCACGCTGCTGCTGGTGCTGGATGGGGGTGATTGGCTGGAGGTGGCCGAGGTGGTTGAGGTGCCTGGGGATGGAGTCACGCTGCTGCTGGTGCTGGCAGGGGGTGATTGGCTGGAGGTGGCCGAGGTGGTTGAGGTGCCTGGGGATGGAGTCACGCTGCTGCTGGTGCTGGATGGGGGTGATTGGCTGGAGGTGGCCGAGGTGGTTGAGGTGCCTGGGGATGGAGTCACGCTGCTGCTGGTGCTGGCAGGGGGTGATTGGCTGGAGGTGGCCGAGGTGGTTGAGGTGCCTGGGGATGGAGTCACGCTGCTGCTGGTGCTGCCCGGGGGTGATTGGCTGGAGGTGGCCGAGGTGGTTGAGGTGCCTGGGGATGGAGTCACGCTGCTGCTGGTGCTGCCCGGGGGTGATTGGCTGGAGGTGGCCGAGGTGGTTGAGGTGCCTGGGGATGGAGTCACGCTGCTGCTGGTGCTGCCCGGGGGTGATTGGCTGGAGGTGGCCGAGGTGGTTGAGGTGCCTGGGGATGGAGTCACGCTGCTGCTGGTGCTGGATGGGGGTGATTGGCTGGAGGTGGCCGAGGTGGTTGAGGTGCCTGGGGATGGAGTCACGCTGCTGCTGGTGCTGCCCGGGGGTGATTGGCTGGAGGTGGCCGAGGTGGTTGAGGTGCCTGGGGATGGAGTCACGCTGCTGCTGGTGCTGCCCGGGGGTGATTGGCTGGAGGTGGCCGAGGTGGTTGAGGTGCCTGGGGATGGAGTCACGCTGCTGCTGGTGCTGGCAGGGGGTGATTGGCTGGAGGTGGCCGAGGTGGTTGAGGTGCCTGGGGATGGAGTCACGCTGCTGCTGGTGCTGGATGGGGGTGATTGGCTGGAGGTGGCCGAGGTGGTTGAGGTGCCTGGGGATGGAGTCACGCTGCTGCTGGTGCTGGATGGGGGTGATTGGCTGGAGGTGGCCGAGGTGGTTGAGGTGCCTGGGGATGGAGTCACGCTGCTGCTGGTGCTGGCAGGGGGTGATTGGCTGGAGGTGGCCGAGGTGGTTGAGGTGCCTGGGGATGGAGTCACGCTGCTGCTGGTGCTGGCAGGGGGTGATTGGCTGGAGGTGGCCGAGGTGGTTGAGGTGCCTGGGGATGGAGTCACGCTGCTGCTGGTGCTGGCAGGGGGTGATTGGCTGGAGGTGGCCGAGGTGGTTGAGGTGCCTGGGGATGGAGTCACGCTGCTGCTGGTGCTGCCCGGGGGTGATTGGCTGGAGGTGGCCGAGGTGGTTGAGGTGCCTGGGGATGGAGTCACGCTGCTGCTGGTGCTGGCAGGGGGTGATTGGCTGGAGGTGGCCGAGGTGGTTGAGGTGCCTGGGGATGGAGTCACGCTGCTGCTGGTGCTGCCCGGGGGTGATTGGCTGGAGGTGGCCGAGGTGGTTGAGGTGCCTGGGGATGGAGTCACGCTGCTGCTGGTGCTGGATGGGGGTGATTGGCTGGAGGTGGCCGAGGTGGTTGAGGTGCCTGGGGATGGAGTCACGCTGCTGCTGGTGCTGGCAGGGGGTGATTGGCTGGAGGTGGCCGAGGTGGTTGAGGTGCCTGGGGATGGAGTCACGCTGCTGCTGGTGCTGGATGGGGGTGATTGGCTGGAGGTGGCCGAGGTGGTTGAGGTGCCTGGGGATGGAGTCACGCTGCTGCTGGTGCTGCCCGGGGGTGATTGGCTGGAGGTGGCCGAGGTGGTTGAGGTGCCTGGGGATGGAGTCACGCTGCTGCTGGTGCTGGCAGGGGGTGATTGGCTGGAGGTGGCCGAGGTGGTTGAGGTGCCTGGGGATGGAGTCACGCTGCTGCTGGTGCTGGCAGGGGGTGATTGGCTGGAGGTGGCCGAGGTGGTTGAGGTGCCTGGGGATGGAGTCACGCTGCTGCTGGTGCTGCCCGGGGGTGATTGGCTGGAGGTGGCCGAGGTGGTTGAGGTGCCTGGGGATGGAGTCACGCTGCTGCTGGTGCTGGCAGGGGGTGATTGGCTGGAGGTGGCCGAGGTGGTTGAGGTGCCTGGGGATGGAGTCACGCTGCTGCTGGTGCTGGCAGGGGGTGATTGGCTGGAGGTGGCCGAGGTGGTTGAGGTGCCTGGGGATGGAGTCACGCTGCTGCTGGTGCTGGCAGGGGGTGATTGGCTGGAGGTGGCCGAGGTGGTTGAGGTGCCTGGGGATGGAGTCACGCTGCTGCTGGTGCTGCCCGGGGGTGATTGGCTGGAGGTGGCCGAGGTGGTTGAGGAGCCTGGGGATGGAGTCACGCTGCTGCTGGTGCTGGCAGGGGGTGATTGGCTGGAGGTGGCCGAGGTGGTTGAGGTGCCTGGGGATGGAGTCACGCTGCTGCTGGTGCTGGATGGGGGTGTTTGGCTGGAGGTGGCCGAGGTGGTTGAGGTGCCTGGGGATGGAGTCACGCTGCTGCTGGTGCTGCCCGGGGGTGATTGGCTGGAGGTGGCCGAGGTGGTTGAGGTGCCTGGGGATGGAGTCACGCTGCTGCTGGTGCTGGCAGGGGGTGATTGGCTGGAGGTGGCCGAGGTGGTTGAGGTGCCTGGGGATGGAGTCACGCTGCTGCTGGTGCTGGATGGGGGTGATTGGCTGGAGGTGGCCGAGGTGGTTGAGGTGCCTGGGGATGGAGTCACGCTGCTGCTGGTGCTGCCCGGGGGTGATTGGCTGGAGGTGGCCGAGGTGGTTGAGGTGCCTGGGGATGGAGTCACGCTGCTGCTGGTGCTGCCCGGGGGTGATTGGCTGGAGGTGGCCGAGGTGGTTGAGGTGCCTGGGGATGGAGTCACGCTGCTGCTGGTGCTGGCAGGGGGTGATTGGCTGGAGGTGGCCGAGGTGGTTGAGGTGCCTGGGGATGGAGTCACGCTGCTGCTGGTGCTGGCAGGGGGTGATTGGCTGGAGGTGGCCGAGGTGGTTGAGGTGCCTGGGAATGGAGTCACGCTGCTGCTGGTGCTGCCCGGGGGTGATTGGCTGGAGGTGGCCGAGGTGGTTGAGGTGCCTGGGGATGGAGTCACGCTGCTGCTGGTGCTGCCCGGGGGTGATTGGCTGGAGGTGGCCGAGGTGGTTGAGGTGCCTGGGGATGGAGTCACGCTGCTGCTGGTGCTGGCAGGGGGTGATTGGCTGGAGGTGGCCGAGGTGGTTGAGGTGCCTGGGGATGGAGTCACGCTGCTGCTGGTGCTGGCAGGGGGTGATTGGCTGGAGGTGGCCGAGGTGGTTGAGGAGCCTGGGGATGGAGTCACGCTGCTGCTGGTGCTGGATGGGGGTGATTGGCTGGAGGTGGCCGAGGTGGTTGAGGTGCCTGGGGATGGAGTCACGCTGCTGCTGGTGCTGGATGGGGGTGTTTGGCTGGAGGTGGCCGAGGTGGTTGAGGTGCCTGGGGATGGAGTCACGCTGCTGCTGGTGCTGGCAGGGGGTGATTGGCTGGAGGTGGCCGAGGTGGTTGAGGTGCCTGGGGATGGAGTCACGCTGCTGCTGGTGCTGCCCGGGGGTGATTGGCTGGAGGTGGCCGAGGTGGTTGAGGTGCCTGGGGATGGAGTCACGCTGCTGCTGGTGCTGGATGGGGGTGATTGGCTGGAGGTGGCCAAGGTGGTTGAGGTGCCTGGGGATGGAGTCACGCTGCTGCTGGTGCTGGCAGGGGGTGATTGGCTGGAGGTGGCCGAGGTGGTTGAGGTGCCTGGGGATGGAGTCACGCTGCTGCTGGTGCTGCCCGGGGGTGATTGGCTGGAGGTGGCCGAGGTGGTTGAGGTGCCTGGGGATGGAGTCACGCTGCTGCTGGTGCTGGATGGGGGTGATTGGCTGGAGGTGGCCGAGGTGGTTGAGGTGCCTGGGGATGGAGTCACGCTGCTGCTGGTGCTGCCCGGGGGTGATTGGCTGGAGGTGGCCGAGGTGGTTGAGGTGCCTGGGGATGGAGTCACGCTGCTGCTGGTGCTGGATGGGGGTGTTTGGCTGGAGGTGGCCGAGGTGGTTGAGGTGCCTGGGGATGGAGTCACGCTGCTGCTGGTGCTGGCAGGGGGTGATTGGCTGGAGGTGGCCGAGGTGGTTGAGGTGCCTGGGGATGGAGTCACGCTGCTGCTGGTGCTGCCCGGGGGTGATTGGCTGGAGGTGGCCGAGGTGGTTGAGGTGCCTGGGGATGGAGTCACGCTGCTGCTGGTGCTGGCAGGGGGTGATTGGCTGGAGGTGGCCGAGGTGGTTGAGGTGCCTGGGGATGGAGTCACGCTGCTGCTGGTGCTGCCCGGGGGTGATTGGCTGGAGGTGGCCAAGGTGGTTGAGGTGCCTGGGGATGGAGTCACGCTGCTGCTGGTGCTGGCAGGGGGTGATTGGCTGGAGGTGGCCGAGGTGGTTGAGGTGCCTGGGGATGGAGTCACGCTGCTGCTGGTGCTGGATGGGGGTGATTGGCTGGAGGTGGCCGAGGTGGTTGAGGTGCCTGGGGATGGAGTCACGCTGCTGCTGGTGCTGCCCGGGGGTGATTGGCTGGAGGTGGCCGAGGTGGTTGAGGTGCCTGGGGATGGAGTCACGCTGCTGCTGGTGCTGCCCGGGGGTGATTGGCTGGAGGTGGCCGAGGTGGTTGAGGTGCCTGGGGATGGAGTCACGCTGCTGCTGGTGCTGGCAGGGGGTGATTGGCTGGAGGTGGCCGAGGTGGTTGAGGTGCCTGGGGATGGAGTCACGCTGCTGCTGGTGCTGGCAGGGGGTGATTGGCTGGAGGTGGCCGAGGTGGTTGAGGTGCCTGGGGATGGAGTCACGCTGCTGCTGGTGCTGGCAGGGGGTGATTGGCTGGAGGTGGCCGAGGTGGTTGAGGTGCCTGGGGATGGAGTCACGCTGCTGCTGGTGCTGGCAGGGGGTGATTGGCTGGAGGTGGCCGAGGTGGTTGAGGTGCCTGGGGATGGAGTCACGCTGCTGCTGGTGCTGGCAGGGGGTGATTGGCTGGAGGTGGCCGAGGTGGTTGAGGTGCCTGGGGATGGAGTCACGCTGCTGCTGGTGCTGGCAGGGGGTGATTGGCTGGAGGTGGCCGAGGTGGTTGAGGTGCCTGGGGATGGAGTCACGCTGCTGCTGGTGCTGGCAGGGGGTGATTGGCTGGAGGTGGCCGAGGTGGTTGAGGTGCCTGGGGATGGAGTCACGCTGCTGCTGGTGCTGGCAGGGGGTGATTGGCTGGAGGTGGCCGAGGTGGTTGAGGTGCCTGGGGATGGAGTCACGCTGCTGCTGGTGCTGGCAGGGGGTGATTGGCTGGAGGTGGCCGAGGTGGTTGAGGTGCCTGGGGATGGAGTCACGCTGCTGCTGGTGCTGCCCGGGGGTGATTGGCTGGAGGTGGCCAAGGTGGTTGAGGTGCCTGGGGATGGAGTCACGCTGCTGCTGGTGCTGCCCGGGGGTGATTGGCTGGAGGTGGCCGAGGTGGTTGAGGTGCCTGGGGATGGAGTCACGCTGCTGCTGGTGCTGGCAGGGGGTGATTGGCTGGAGGTGGCCGAGGTGGTTGAGGTGCCTGGGGATGGAGTCACGCTGCTGCTGGTGCTGGCAGGGGGTGATTGGCTGGAGGTGGCCGAGGTGGTTGAGGTGCCTGGGGATGGAGTCACGCTGCTGCTGGTGCTGCCCGGGGGTGATTGGCTGGAGGTGGCCGAGGTGGTTGAGGAGCCTGGGGATGGAGTCACGCTGCTGCTGGTGCTGCCCGGGGGTGATTGGCTGGAGGTGGCCGAGGTGGTTGAGGTGCCTGGGGATGGAGTCACGCTGCTGCTGGTGCTGGATGGGGGTGTTTGGCTGGAGGTGGCCGAGGTGGTTGAGGTGCCTGGGGATGGAGTCACGCTGCTGCTGGTGCTGCCCGGGGGTGATTGGCTGGAGGTGGCCGAGGTGGTTGAGGTGCCTGGGGATGGAGTCACGCTGCTGCTGGTGCTGGATGGGGGTGATTGGCTGGAGGTGGCCAAGGTGGTTGAGGTGCCTGGGGATGGAGTCACGCTGCTGCTGGTGCTGGCAGGGGGTGATTGGCTGGAGGTGGCCGAGGTGGTTGAGGTGCCTGGGGATGGAGTCACGCTGCTGCTGGTGCTGGCAGGGGGTGATTGGCTGGAGGTGGCCGAGGTGGTTGAGGTGCCTGGGGATGGAGTCACGCTGCTGCTGGTGCTGGCAGGGGGTGATTGGCTGGAGGTGGCCGAGGTGGTTGAGGTGCCTGGGGATGGAGTCACGCTGCTGCTGGTGCTGCCCGGGGGTGATTGGCTGGAGGTGGCCGAGGTGGTTGAGGTGCCTGGGGATGGAGTCACGCTGCTGCTGGTGCTGCCCGGGGGTGATTGGCTGGAGGTGGCCGAGGTGGTTGAGGTGCCTGGGGATGGAGTCACGCTGCTGCTGGTGCTGGCAGGGGGTGATTGGCTGGAGGTGGCCGAGGTGGTTGAGGTGCCTGGGGATGGAGTCACGCTGCTGCTGGTGCTGGCAGGGGGTGATTGGCTGGAGGTGGCCGAGGTGGTTGAGGTGCCTGGGGATGGAGTCACGCTGCTGCTGGTGCTGGATGGGGGTGATTGGCTGGAGGTGGCCGAGGTGGTTGAGGTGCCTGGGGATGGAGTCACGCTGCTGCTGGTGCTGGATGGGGGTGTTTGGCTGGAGGTGGCCGAGGTGGTTGAGGTGCCTGGGGATGGAGTCACGCTGCTGCTGGTGCTGGCAGGGGGTGATTGGCTGGAGGTGGCCGAGGTGGTTGAGGTGCCTGGGGATGGAGTCACGCTGCTGCTGGTGCTGCCCGGGGGTGATTGGCTGGAGGTGGCCGAGGTGGTTGAGGTGCCTGGGGATGGAGTCACGCTGCTGCTGGTGCTGGATGGGGGTGATTGGCTGGAGGTGGCCAAGGTGGTTGAGGTGCCTGGGGATGGAGTCACGCTGCTGCTGGTGCTGGCAGGGGGTGATTGGCTGGAGGTGGCCGAGGTGGTTGAGGTGCCTGGGGATGGAGTCACGCTGCTGCTGGTGCTGCCCGGGGGTGATTGGCTGGAGGTGGCCGAGGTGGTTGAGGTGCCTGGGGATGGAGTCACGCTGCTGCTGGTGCTGCCCGGGGGTGATTGGCTGGAGGTGGCCGAGGTGGTTGAGGTGCCTGGGGATGGAGTCACGCTGCTGCTGGTGCTGCCCGGGGGTGATTGGCTGGAGGTGGCCGAGGTGGTTGAGGTGCCTGGGGATGGAGTCACGCTGCTGCTGGTGCTGCCCGGGGGTGATTGGCTGGAGGTGGCCGAGGTGGTTGAGGTGCCTGGGGATGGAGTCACGCTGCTGCTGGTGCTGGCAGGGGGGTGATTGGCTGGAGGTGGCCGAGGTGGTTGAGGTGCCTGGGGATGGAGTCACGCTGCTGCTGGTGCTGGCAGGGGGTGATTGGCTGGAGGTGGCCGAGGTGGTTGAGGTGCCTGGGGATGGAGTCACGCTGCTGCTGGTGCTGGCAGGGGGTGATTGGCTGGAGGTGGCCGAGGTGGTTGAGGTGCCTGGGGATGGAGTCACGCTGCTGCTGGTGCTGGCAGGGGGTGATTGGCTGGAGGTGGCCGAGGTGGTTGAGGTGCCTGGGGATGGAGTCACGCTGCTGCTGGTGCTGGCAGGGGGTGATTGGCTGGAGGTGGCCGAGGTGGTTGAGGTGCCTGGGGATGGAGTCACGCTGCTGCTGGTGCTGGCAGGGGGTGATTGGCTGGAGGTGGCCGAGGTGGTTGAGGTGCCTGGGGATGGAGTCACGCTGCTGCTGGTGCTGGCAGGGGGTGATTGGCTGGAGGTGGCCGAGGTGGTTGAGGTGCCTGGGGATTGAATCGTGGCCCTACTTGTGCTCGTCATTTGCGTGTCTGTTTTTCCTGCTGGAGAATTGGTGGCAATATTTTACCAGGAGTGACACAACCACACCCTTCGTAATGGCTGCCCCTTCATCTCGTGTATGTGAAGATCCTGTCCTGGTTGACCTCACAACATCTCCCAAATGCCATGGACCACCAAATTATGCAGAGCTCCAAAGACACTCGGACCCCTGACTAAAAACATCTGGACCCCCTCAAGGACCACCACCCACAACAGACCAACACTTCCCAAACCCCTGCCCTTGGTTCTCCAGAAATCCCCCAAGGATTCCCAAGACTCTCAGCTGGGTCACAACACCCCCAGCGGGATCCCAAAACCCCAAAGATCCATTGAGCCCCCTCAAACACCCCTGGACCCCCAAAGACCCTCACCCACCACAGATGAACATCTCCCCAAAACCCATCTTGGTTCTCCAAAGATGCCCCAAGGATTCCCAGTTGCATCCCAAGACCCCTCAGTGGGATCCCAAAACCCCATGACCCCAAAGATCCATTGAGCCCCCTCAAACACCCCTGGACCCTCAAAGACCCTCACCCACCACATATTAACATCTCATCAGAAACCCAACCTTGGTTCTCCAAAGATGCCCCAAAGATGCCCCAAGGATTCCCAGGTGGGTCCCAAGATCCCTCAGTGGGATCCCAAATCCCCATGACCCCAAAGATCCATTGAGCCCCCTCAAACACCCCCGGACCCCCCAAGACCCTCGCCCACTGCAGCTCAACCTCTCCCCAAAACCCCAACCTTGGTTCTTCAAAGATGCCCCAAGGATTCCCAGTTGGGTCCCAAGATCCCTCAGTGGGATCCCAAAGCCCTGTGATCCCAAATATCCATTGAACCTCCCCAAAGACCCCTGGATCCACACCAAATGCCCCTGGACCCCCAAAGACCCTCACCCACCACTGACCAACGTCCCCCCAAAGCCCCAACCTTGGTTCTCCAAAGATACCCCCAGCATCGCCAACAACCCCAAAAACCCATGAACCCCAAGACCCATTGACCCCATTAAGGGTTCCTGGGCCCCCCCAAAGACCCTCACCCACCTCATGCCAAGGCCCCCCCAAAAACCCAACCTTGGTTCTCCAAAGACGTCCCCAGGGCTCCCCAGACCCTCCAGATCCACAGCTGGGTCCCAAAAACTCAGGGATCCACCTCCAAACCCCACAGACCCCCCTCAAAAGACCCCTGGACCCCCCCACCAAAGACCCACTGACCCCCCCTGGAGACCCCTCAAAAGACCCCTGGAGCTCTAAAGACCCCATCCATCCCCCAAAACCCAAAATTTACTTCTCCAAAATGCTGCCAAGAATCCCAAGACCCTCAAGACCCCCAGGGGGGTTCCAAAGACCCAAGGAGTCCCCTCAAAGACCTTTGGACCCTCCCCCAGAAATCCATTGACCCCCCCCTCAAAGACCCCCAAACCCCCCCAAAAATCCATTGGTCCTCCCCAAAGACCCCTGGACCTCCAAAGACCCCCCATCCACAACATCCCCCCAAAGACCCACCCTTGGTTCTCCAGACACTCTCAAGACCCCAACTGGGTCCTGAACCCACCAGTTGGGTCCCAAAGACCCCTGGACACTCCCCAAAAAAGCCTGGTCACACCCCAAAGACCCTTGAACCCCCCCAAAGACCCCTGGACTTCCAAGGACCCCCCATCCACAACATCCCCACAAAGACCCACCCTTGACTCCCAAAACCCCAACTGGGTCCTGAACCCTCCAGTTGGGTCCCAAAGACCCCTGAACCTCCCCAAAGACCCCTGAATCCCTCCAAAGACCTCCAGACCCCCGCAAAGACCCCCAGACCCCCCCCAAAGACCTCTGAACCCCTCCAAAGACCCCCCAGACCCCCGCAAAGACCCCTGGACCTCCAAGGACCCCCCATCCACAACATTGCCCCAAAGACCCACCCTTGACTCCCAAGACCCCAGCTGGGACCTGAACCCTCCAGTTGGGTCCCAAAGACCCCTGGACCCTCCCCAAAAAACCCTGAACCCCCCCAAAGACCCCTGGGCACCCCCAGACACCCCTAGACCCCCCAAAGACCCCTGGACCTCCAAAGACCCCCCATCCCCAACATCCCCACTCATGTTTCTGGAGCCCTCCCACCTTGGGGTGGGGGACATGTCACAGGGTGGGTGACATGTCCCAGTGCCACCACAGGATCAGGGACATGTCCCAGTGCCACCACGGGGTGGGCGACATGCCCCAGTGCCACCCCGGGATGGAGAGAGGCCCCAGTGCCACAACAGGGTGGGTGACATGTCCCAGTGCCACCACGGGATGGGGAGAGACCCCAGTGCCACCACAGGGAGAAGTCCCAGTGCCACCACGGGGAGGGGGATGTGTCCCAGTGCCACCAAGGGGAGGGGTCCCAGTGCCACCACAGGGAGAAGTCCCAGTGCCACCACGGGGAGGGGGATGTGTCCCAGTGCCACCAAGGGGAGGGGTCCCAGTGCCACCAAGGGGAGGGGTCCCAGTGCCACCACGGGGAGAAGTCCCAGTGCCACCACGGGGAGGGGGATGTGTCCCAGTGCCACCAAGGGGAGGGGTCCCAGTGCCACCACAGGGAGAAGTCCCAGTGCCACCATGGGGAGGGGTCCCAGTGCCACCACGGGGAGGGGTCCCAGTGCCACCACAGGGAGAAGTCCCAGTGCCACCAAGGGGAGGGGTCCCAGTGCCACCACGGGGAGGGGTCCCAGTGCCACCACGGGGAGGGGTCCCAGTGCCACCATGTCCCACCTGTGACGAGGAGCAGGACGCAGACGCAGAGCGCGGCCGGGCTGCCCCACAGCCGCCCCATGGCCCCGGGACGCCGCAGTCGGGGGGCAGAGAGGGGACACGAGGATCCGTCCCCAACGGCGGGCAGAGCGGGACTGGGGACACCGAGGGCACCGGGAGGGGACCTTTGGTCGCAATAAAAGGAGGTGGGAGAAATGAAAGTGACGCCGCAGGTGCCAGGAATGCGCTGACAGGTGCCACCGCCCTGTTCCCGGCACATGGCATGGCAAGGGACAGGCAGGTGGCCTTGAGGGGCTGGTGGCACTCCCGCGAGGTTCAGGAGGTTCCTCGGGGTTCCTCGGGGTCGTGGTGGCTCCAGGGGAACGTCCAGGCGTGGCCAAGGCCGCGCTGCGGGGACGTGGGACGTGATGAGGGCGCGTGGCGGGCAGGGGACAAGGGACAAGGGTCGTGGGATGGGGAGGTGGGACGTGGGGAGGAAGGGTGGGACAGGGGACAGGGGACAAGGGACACGGGGTGGGGACATGGGTCACGGGGGGAACATGGGATGGGGATGTGGGGCATGGGGTCGGGATGTGGGACAGGAGCCATGGGATGGGGACATGGGACATGGGATGGGGACATGGGACATGGGATGTGGAGGTGGGACATGGGACGGGGATGTGGGACACAGGATGGGGACATGGGTCACAGGGGGAACATGGGATGGGGATGTGGGGCATGGGGTCAGGATGTGGGACAGGAGACATGGGATGGGGACATGGGACATGGGATGGGGAGGTGGGACATGGGACATGGGACATGGGACATGGGACACAGGACAAGGGACACAGGATGGGGACATGGGACATGGGACATGGGACATGGGACATGGGACATGGGACGTGGGATGAGGACATGGGACACGGGGTGGGGACACTGGACAGGGAATGTGGGACACAGGATGGGGACATGGGACATTGGAAGGGACACGGGATTTGGGACGTGGGACACGGGATTTGGGACACGGGACGGGGACATGGTGGGGGACACGGGATTTGGGACATTTGGGGCACAGGATTTGTGACACTGAGGGGGACATGAGATTTGGGACGGACAAGGGACATGGGACACGGGATTTGGGACATGGGGGGGACACGGGATTTGGGACATGGGACATTGGACATGGGATTTGGGACATTGGGGGGACACGGGACACCCCTGTGGGGTGGCAGCGCTGGGGATGGGGACAGATTTGGGGTCTGCTGGAGGTTTTGGGGTGAATCACTTCATTTTTGGGGTGCAGGGAGGATTTGGGGTGAATCCACGCGGATTTGGGGGTGGATCTGTTCAGTTTTGGGGTCAATCCCAGTGAATTTGGATCTGTGGAATTTTTTGGGGTGAATCCCTTCATTTTTGGGGTGCAATGAGGATTTGGGGTGAATCCACCTGGATTTGGGGGTGAATCCACATCAGTTTCAGGGTGGATGTGTTCAGTTTTGGGGTCAATCCCAATGAATTTGCATCTGTGGAATTTTTTGGGGTGAATCCCTCCATTTTTGGGGTGCAGTGAGGATTTGGGGTGAATCCACCCAGATTTGGGGGTGAATCCATGGAGATTTTGGGGTGGATTCATGGAGATTTAGGGTCAATCCCAGCCAATTTGGGTCTGTGGAATTTTTTGGGGTGAATCCATGGAGGTTTTGGGGTGCAGTGAGGATTTGGGGTGAATCCACGTGGATTTGGAGGCGAATCCATGGAGATTTTGGGGTGGATCTGTTCAGTTTTGGGGTCAGCTTGGGGTCAGTTTGGGGCTGTGGAAGTTTTTGGGGTGAATCCCTCCAGCTTTGGGGTCACAGCGAGGTTTTTGGGACGGATTCGGGGGCCCGGTGCCCGTTTTTGGGGTGAATCACGAGGAATTTGGGATGAGCTGGATGTGACACCCCCCCCTCCCTGGGGACCCCACAGGAAGGAGCCGAGACCCGGCTGAGTCACCCCAAAATGAGTCACCCCCGGGGGGGGGTCCGGGGTGGGGTTTGGGGGGGTCCCAGAGAGGGATTTGGGGCTTTGGGGGGGATTTAGGGGGTCCTGGGTGGGGTTTGGGGGGTCCTAAAGGGGGTTTTGGGGGTCCCAGGGGGGATTTTGGGGTCCTGAGTGGGGTTTTGGGGGTCCCAGGGGGGATTTTGGGGTCCCTGAGTGGGGTTTTGGGGGTCCCAGGGGGGATTTTGGGGTCCCTGTGGGGGATTTTGGGGATCCCAGAAAAGGATTTG
This sequence comes from Passer domesticus, assembly GCF_036417665.1. NCBI lineage: Eukaryota > Metazoa > Chordata > Aves > Passeriformes > Passeridae > Passer > Passer domesticus. The sequence goes on along the minus strand of NC_087502.1, from coordinate 5,341,120 downwards.
GGGTCTTGGGTGGGGTTTTGGGGTCCTGGGTGGGGTTTGAGGGGTCCCGGGGAGGGATTTTGGGGTCTTGGGTGGGATTTTGGGGTTCCTAAGTGTTTTTTGGGGAGTCCCGGGGGAGATTTTGGGGTCCTGGATGGGGTTTGGGAGGTCCCCGGCGGATTTTGGGGTTCTGGGTAGGATTTTGGGGGTTCCTAAAGGGGGTTTTGGGGGTCCCGGGGGGATTTTGGGGGTCCTGGGGGGATTTTGGGGTCCTGGGTGGGGTTTTGGGGGTTCCTAAAGGGGGTTTTGGGGGTCCTGGGGGGATTTTGGGGTCCTGGGTGGGGTTTGGGGGTCCCAGCGGCGATTTTGGGGTCCTGGGTGGGGTTTGGGGGTTCCTAAAGGGGGTTTTGGGGGTCCCGGGGGGATTTTGGGGTCCTGGGTGGGGTTTTGGGGGTCCCAGGGGGGATTTGGGGGTTCCCGTGGGGGATTTTGGGGATCCCAGAAAAGGATTTGGGGTCTTGGGTGGGGTTTTGGGGGTTCTGGGTGGGGTTTGAGGGGTCCCGGGGAGGGATTTTGGGGTCCTGGATGGGGTTTGGGAGGTCCCCGGGGGATTTTGGGGTTCTGGGTGGGATTTTGGGGGTTCCTAAAGCGGGTTTTGGGGGTCCCGGGGGGGATTTTGGGGATCCCAGGGGGGATTTTGGGGTCCTGGGTGGGGTTTGGGGTTCCTGGGTGGCGTTTTGGGGAGTCCCAGGGGGGATTTGGGGGTCCCCAAGGCGGATTTTGGGGTCCTGGGTGGGGTTTGGGGGTTCCTAAAGGGGGTTTTGGGGGTCCCGGGGGGATTTTGGGGTCCTGGGTGGGGTTTTGGGGGTCCCAGGGGGGATTTGGGGGTCCCCGAGGGGGATTTTGGGGATCCCAGAAAAGGATTTGGGGTCTTGGGTGGGGTTTTGGGGGTTCTGGGTGGGGTTTGGGGATTCCCTGGGGGGAATTTTGGGGTCCTGGGTGGGATTTTGGGGGATCCCAGCGGGAATTTGGGGATTTTGGGTGAGTTCTGGATTTTTGGGGGGAATTTTGGGGGGATTCTTGGATTTTTTGGTTTCTTTGGGTTTTTTTTTTGGGGGGGTCTGGGATTTTGAGGTGTTTATGGGGAGATTTTTGGGGGGTTCTGGGTTTTTTGGGGGTTTCTGGGTTTTTTTGGGACATTTTGGGGGGGATCTGGCATTTTTTGGGAGAATTTCTGGGTTTTGGGGAGATTTTGGGGCAGTTCTGGGATTTTTTGGGGGGTTTTCCTGGAGATTTTGGGATTTTTTTGGGGGAGATTTTTGGGGAGATTTTTGGTGGGGGTCTGGGTTATTTTTTGGGGGGGGTCTGGGTTTTTGGGGAGGAATTTTATGGGGGATTTTTTAGGGTTTTTTGGTTCTGGGAGTTTTTTGGGGTTTCTGGGCAGATTTTGGGGCAGTTCTGGGATTTTTTGGGCGTTTTCCGGGAGGTTCTGGGAGTTTTTTGGGGGGGATTTTGGAGGAGATTTTTGGGGGGGGTTCTGGGTTTTTGGGGGGGGGGGGTTTCTGGGGGTTTTTTGGGGTTTCTGGGCAGATTTTGGGGCAATTCTGGGATTTTTGGGGGTTTTCCGGGAGGTTCTGGGATTTTTTGGGGGGGATTTTTGGGGAGATTTTGGGGTGGGGGTCTGGGTTATTTTTTGGGGGGGTTTCTGGGTTTTTGGGGAGGAATTTTATGGGATTTTTTTTTCTGGGAGTTTTTTGGGGTTTCTAGGCAGATTTTGGGGTTTTTTAAGGTGTTTTTTTTTTATTTTTGGGGAGATTTTGGGGTTTTTTCGGGGGGGATGTCCGCATGTCCCCCCCCTTTGTCCCCCCCTTTGTCACACGCGTGGCTGAACGTGACCAGACGCGTCCCCCACCCCGTGGATGAATAATGCCCCTATTTTTGGGTGGAAAAACGGCGATTTTGGGTTCCTGAGGAAATTCCTGTCCTTTGACTCCTCTCCCGCGCCCCCACAATGGGCCGAGTTTGGCCAAGTTTGGGCAAAAAAAGGCGCCGGAGAAAAATAAAGGGAAAAAAAATGAATAAAATGGAAAAAATGAAAAAAAAAAAGTGAAAATTGGGGGGGGGAAAGGGAGAAAAAAAGGGGGGAAATGGGAAAAAAAAAAGGAAAATAAATGGAAAAAAGAGGGAAAATGGGAAAAAAAGGAAAATAAATGGGAAAAAAAGGGGGGGAAATGGGAAAAAATGAAAAATGGGGAAAAAAGGGGAAAAAGGAATAATAAAAAGGAATAAAAGGGGAAAAAAGGGGGGAAAAAGGAAAGAAAATGAAAAAAATTGGGATTTTTTTTCCCACGGGGGTTTGGGATTGGGGGATTTGGGGGGGATTTGTGGGGTCTGTGGGGGGCTATGGGGTCTATAGGGTGAGATGGGGCCTGCAGGGGAATGTAGCAGATCTATGGGGTTTATATAGGATCTATGGGGGATCTATGGGGTCTATGGGGCACTGGGGGGTATTTATGGGGTCTATGGGGTCTGTAGGGGATCTGTGGGGCACTGGGGGGATGTTTATGGGGTCTATGGGGTCTGTGGGGCACTGGGGGATATCTATGGCGTCTGTGGGATTTATAGGGGATCTGTGGGGTCTCTAGGGGTTCTATGGGGTCCATAGGGGATTTATGGGGTCTATGGGATCTGTGAGGTCTGTAAGGGATCTCTGGGGTCCATTGGGGATTTATGAGGTCTATGGGGTCTATAGGGGATCTGTGGGGTCTATAGGGGTCTATGGGGTCTATAGGGAATCTATGGGGTTTATATAGGATCTATGGGGTCTGTGGGGTCCATAGGGGATCTATGGGGTTTATAGGGGTCTATGGGATTTATAGGGGATCTATGGGGTTTATATAGAATCTATGAGGTCTATAGGGGATCTATGGGGTTTATAGGGGTCTATGGGGTTCATAGGGGATCTCTGGGGTCTATATGGGATCTATGGGATCTATAGGATCTATGGGGTCCATAGGGGTCTATGGGGTTTATAGGGGTCTATGGGATTTATAGGGGATCTGTGGGGTCTGTGGGGTCTGTAGGGGATCTATGGGGTTTGTAGGGGATCTATGGGGCACTGAGGGTGTTTATGGGATCTACGGGGGATCTGTGGGGTCCATAGGGGATCTGTGGGGTCTATGGGGCACTGGTGGGTATTTATGGGGTCTCTGGGGGATCTATGGGGTCCACAGGGGATCTGTAGGGTCTGTGGGGTCTATAGGGGATCTATAGGGTCCATAGGGGATCTGTAGGGTCTGTGGGGTTTATAGGGGATCTGTGGGGTCTATAGGGGATCTATGGGGTCCATAGAGGATCTGTAGGGTCTGTGGGGTTTATAGGGGATCTGTGGGGTCTATAGGGGATCTATGGGGTCCATAGGGGATTTATGGGATCTGTGGGGTCTCTGGGGGATCTATGGGGTCCACAGGGGATCTGTGGGGTCTGTGGGTCTCTGGAACAGACCCCAGACCCCAAAGGGAGCTCGGGGCACCCCCAGCTCCCCTCCCCCCACCCGTCTGTCCCCGGTGTCACCATCGCTGCCACCGCAGCCGCCACCGCGTCACCCCGCAGGAAGGGGCCCTGGCGTCACCCCGGGGTGACACCCAGGGGACACGGGGGGGTGACAGGGGACACAGGGACATGGGGGGGAGCCTGGTGTCACCCCGGGGTGACACCCAGGGGACACCCAGGGGACACGGGGGGGTCACAAAGGTCACAGGGACATGGGGGGGTGGGCCCTGGCGTCACCCCGGGGTGACAGTGGGGGGGGGGGGGGACACCCAGGGGACATGGGGGTCACAGGGGGCACAGGGGGCACAGAGGACACGGGGGGACACAGGGGGACACGGGGGGACACGGGGGACACAAAGGTCACAGGGGACACATGGGGCACAGAGGACATAGGGGGGTCACAGGGGGCATGGTGGGGACATGGGGAGGACATGGGGAGGACATGGGGGTCACAGGGGTCATGGGGACATGGGGGGGTCATGGGGACATGGGGGGACATGGAGGACACAGGGGGGACACAGGGGGGACACAGGGGGACATGGGGGACATGGGGGGTCATGGGGACATGGCGGGGTCACAGGGGGGGACACGGTGGGACACAGGGGGATGCGGGGGACATGGGGACATGGGGGGACACGGAGGACACAAAGGACATGGGGGGGACACAGGGGACACAAGGGTGACAGAGGGGACACGGGTGACACCCGGGGGGGGGTCACAGTGGCCTCATGGGGGGGGTCACGGGGGTGACAGAGGGGACCCGGGTGACAGCCGAGGGGTCACGGAGGGGTCATGGGAAGGGACACGGGACACGGGCGGTGACGTAAGGGGGGGACACGAGTGGAAATCCCCCCCCCCTTTGTCCCCCCCGCCCCCGCCCCGCCCTTTAAAGGCGCCGGAGGCGAAACCGGAGACGGGAACAGGACCGGGACCGGGACAGCGGGAACGGGACAGCGGGACCGGCATCAGAACCAGGACAGCGGGAACAGGACAGTGGGAACAGGACCGGGACCGGGACAGCGGGAACGGGACCGGGACCGGGACAGCGGGAACGGGACAGCGGGACCGGCATCAGAACCAGGACAGCGGGAACGGAACAGTGGGAACAGGACAGTGGGAACAGGACCGGGACCGGGACAGCGGGAACGGGACCGAGACAGCGGGAACGGGAACGGGATCAGAACCGGGACAGCGGGAACGGGACCGGGACATCGGGACCAGGATTGAAACACCGGGACCGGGGTCAGAACGGGGACATTGGGACCGGAACCGAGATCGGGAGATCGAGATCAGAACCGGGACATCGGGAGCAGGATTGGAACTAAGACATCGGGACCGGGATTAAAACACCAAGACCGGGATCAGAACCAGGACCAGGACCGGGATTAAAACACCCGGAGTGGGATCAGGACACCAGGTCCAAGACCGGGAGCAGTACTGGGATACTGGGAGTGAGATCAGCACCAGTACCGGGATACTGGGACCAGAACCGGAGCTGATTCCGGGACAGCGGAACCGGGACCGAGACCAGAGAGAGGTGAGGGGGCAGCGGGACTGCGACTGGGATGGGACTGGGACTGGAATGGGACTGGGACTGGGATGGGACTGGGATGGGACTGGGACTGGAATGGGACTGGGACTGGGACTGGGATGGGACTGGGACTGGAATGGGACTGGGACTGGGACTGGGATGGGACTGGGACTGGGACTGGAATGGGACTGGGACTGGGACTGGGATGGGACTGGGACTGGGACTGGGACTGGGACTGGACTGGGACTGGGATGGGACTGGGATGGGACTGGGACTGGGACTGGGACTGGGACTGGGACTGGGACTGGGACTGGGATGGGACTGGGACTGGGACTGGGACTGGGACTGGGATGGGACTGGGACTGGGATTGGACTGGGACTGGGATGGGACAGGGATGGGACTGGGACTGGGACTGGGACTGGGACTGGGATGGGACTGGGATGGGACTGGGACTGGAATGGGACTGGGACTGGGACTGGGATGGGACTGGGACTGGGACTGGGACTGGGACTGGGACTGGGATGGGACTGGGACTGGGACTGGGACTGGGACTGGGACTGGGATGGGACTGGGACTGGGATTGGACTGGGACTGGGATGGGACAGGGATGGGACTGGGACTGGGACTGGGACTGGGACTGGGATGGGACTGGGATGGGACTGGGACTGGAATGGGACTGGGACTGGGACTGGGATGGGACTGGGACTGGGACTGGGACTGGGATTGGACTGGGACTGGGATGGGACAGGGATGGGACTGGGACTGGGACTGGGACTGGGACTGGGACTGGGATGGGACTGGGACTGGGACTGGGACTGGGATTGGACTGGGGACTGGGATGGGACAGGGATGGGACTGGGATGGGACTGGGACTGGGACTGGGACTGGGACTGGGACTGGGACTGGGACTGGACTGGGACTGGGATGGGACTGGGACTGGGACTGGGACTGGGATTGGACTGGGACTGGGATTGGACAGGGATGGGACTGGGACTGGGACTGGGACTGGGACTGGGACTGGGACTGGGATGGGACTGGGACTGGGATTGGACAGGGATGGGACTGGGATGGGGCTGGGACTGGGACTGGGGACTGGGACTGGGACTGGGACTGGGACTGGGACTGGGACTGGGATGGGACTGGGACTGGGATGGGACTGGGACTGGGACTGGGATGGGACTGGGATGGGACTGGGACTGGGATGGGACTGGGACTGGGACTGGGATGGGACTGGGATGGGACTGGGACTGGGATGGGACTGGGACTGGGACTGGGATGGGACTGAGACTGGGACTGGGACAGAGACTGGGGGTGACACCAGCACTGGACCCACCATGGTGCCACCCCAAGTGTCACCTCGGTGTCCCCTGGGATGGGGCTGCCCCAGTGTCCCCAGTGTCCCCAATGTCCCCACTGTCCCCAGTGTCCCCAGTAACCCCAGTAACCCCAGTAACCCCAGTGTCCCCAATGTCCCCACTGTCCCCAATGTCCCCATTGTCCACAATGTCCCCAGTGTCCCCAGTGTCCCCAGTGTCCCCAGTGTCCCCACTGACCCCAGTGTCCCCATGTCCCCCCAGGATGCGGGTGACCCTGGTGACCCTGGTGGCCCTGGTGGCCTTGGCGGGCTCAGGGACACCGGAACCAGCCCAGGTGGCCCAGCTGGTGACAGATTTTGGGCTGCGGCTGTTCCGGGCGGCGCTGGCGGCCCGCGGTGACACCAACGTGGTCTTCGCGCCCTACGGGGCCACCTCGGTGCTGGTGGCCCTGCAGGTGGCCACGGCCGGGAGGGGACGGCGGCAGCTGGAGGCGGCCACCGGCTTCAGCATCGACGGTGAGGGGGACAGGGGACCTGGAGGGGACACCTCGGGGCCATTGTCACCGCTGGGGACACCTCGAGGTCACCTCTCATCATGGGGGGTGGGATTTGAGGTCCTTGTCCTCATTGGGGACACCTCAAGGTCATTGTCACCATGGGGGGTGGATTTTGAGTTCATTGTCACCATGGGGGGGTGGGATTTGAGGTCATTGTCCCCACTGGGGACACTCTGGTGTCCCTGTCCCCATGATGGGGTGGGATTTGAGGTCGTTGTCCCCATTGGGGACCCCTCAAGGTCATTGTCCCCATGGCGGGGAGGGAGATTTGATGTCATTGTCCCCATTGGGGACACCTTGGGGGCATTGTCCCCATGAGGGGTGGGATTTGAGGTCATTGTCCCCATTGGGGGACATGTTGGGTTCATTGTCCCCTTTGGGGACACTTTGGGGTCATTGTCACCATGGAGGAGGGGATGGTTTGAGGTCATTGTCCCCACTGGGGACACCTTGGGGACATTGTCACCATGGGGATGAGTTTTAAGGTCCCTGTCCCGAGTGGGAAAACTCTGGTGTCCCTGTCACCATGAGGGGTGGGATTTCAGGTCATTGTCCCCATGGTGGGGGTGGGTTTTAAGTTCCCTGTCCCCACTGGGAGACACCTTGGGGTCATTGTCCCCATGGGGGGTGGGGTTTGAGGTCCCTGTCCCCATTGGAGACACCTTGGGGTCATTGTCCCCACTGGTTTGAGGTCATTGTCCTCATTGGGGACACCTCGGGGACATTGACACCGCTGGGGACACCTCGGTGGCATTGTCACCGTGGGGGGATGGGGTATGAGGTCGTTGTCCCCAGTGGAGACACCTTGAGGTCATTGTCCCCATTGGGGGACACTTTGGGTTCATTGTCTCCATTGAGGACACCTTGGGGTCATTGTCCCCATGGTGGGTGGGGTTTGAGGTCCCTGTCCCCATTGTGGGAGGGGTTTTGAGGTCATTGCCCCCACTGGGGACATCTTGGGGTCATTGTCACCATGGTGGGTGGGATTTGAGGATTTGAGGTCATTGTCCCCATGGCAGGGTGGGTTTTAAGTTCCCTGTCCCCATTGGGGACACTGTGCTGTCCCCGTCCCCGAACCTCCCCCGTGACTCAGTTTCCCCGCAGGCCCGGGGGTCTCGGCCGAGCTGCGGGGGCTGCGCCGGGCGCTGGGGGGTCCCGGGCGCGCGCTGGCGGTGGCCCAGGGGCTCTTTGTGGCCCGCGGGGTGGCCCTGAGGGGTGGCTTTGTCACCCGCCTGGCGCGGGCCCTGGGGCCCCGCAGCCTCGCCCGCCTGGACCTCGGAAATGGGGAGGGGGCGCGGAGGGTCCTCAACGCCTGGGCCCGGGACAGGACCCGCGGTGAGACCCCCGGGGCTGGGGAGGGGGCAGTGGGTACGGGACCCCCGGGGCTGGGGACGGGGGGCGAGGGGACCCCGGGATCCTTTTTGGGGAGGGGTCAGTGGGTTTGGGAACCCCCGGGATCCCTATTTTGGGGAGGGGGCGAGGGGACCCCTGGGATCCCTTTTTGGGATCAATGGGATTTATTTGGGATCAATGGGTTTTTTTGGGGGGAATCAATGAGGTTTTTTGGGATCAATGGGGTTTTTTGGGATCAATGGGGTTTTTTGGGATCAATGGGGTTTTTTTTGGGATCAGTTGGGTTTTTTTGGATCAACGGGATTTTTTGGGATCAATGCAGGTTTTTTGGGATCAGTGGAGTTTTTTGGGATCAATGGGGTTTTTTGGGATCAATGGGGTTTTTTTTGGGATCAATGGGGTTTTTTTGGGATCAATGGAGTTTTTTGGAGGGAACCAATGGGGTTTTTTTTGGGATCAATGGGGTTTTTTGGGATCAACGGGATTTTTTGGGATCAATGGGGTTTTTTTTGGGGATCAGTTGGGTTTTTTTTGGATTTGTGCCCTTGGAGACCCCCGGTGTCCCCTCAGGGCTGGTGGCCCCCGGGGTGGTGGATCCTGGGACCCTTTTTGGGATCAATGGGGTTTATTTGGGATCAATGGGGTTTTTGGGGGGAATCAATGGAATATTTTGGGTATCAATGGGATATTTTGGGAATCAATGGGATATTTTGGGAATCAATGGGATATTTTGAGAATCAGTGGGGGTTTTTTTTGGGATCAATGGGGTTTTTTTTTGAGGAATCAATGGGATTTTTTGGGAATCAATGGAATTTTGGGGATCAATGGGGTTATTTGGGGGGAATCAATGCAATATTTTGGGAATCAATGGAATATTTTGAGAATCAATGGGGGGTTTTTTTTTGAGGAATCAATGGGATTTTTTGGGAATCAATGGAATATTTTGGGATCAATGGGGTTTTTTGGGGGGGAATCAATAGAATTTTATTTTATTAATGGGGTTTTTTGGGGGGTGATCAATGGGGTTTTTTTGGGGATCAATGGGGTTTTTTTGGGGGGAATCAACGGGATTTTTTGCGAATCAATGGAATTTTTGGGATCAATGGGGGTTTTTTTGGAATCAATGGGATTTTTTGGGAATCAATGGAATTTTTTGGGGATCAATGAGGGTTTTTTTGGGATCAGTGGGGTTTTTTGGGGGGAATCAATGGAATATTTTGGGTATCCATGGAATATTTTGGGAATCAATGGAATATTTTGGGTATCAATGGAATACTTTGGGTGTCAATGGAATACTTTGGGATCAATGGGGTTTTTTTTTTGGGATCCATGCCCTCGGTGACCCGCGGTGTCCCCTCAGGGCTGGTGGCCGGCCTGGTGGCCCCCGGGGCGGTGGCTCCCGGTGTCCGGCTCCTGGTGGCCAGCGCCGAGTTCTTCGGGGGGGCCTGGGCCGTGCCCTTCCCCCCCCGCGCCACCCGCGCCCGGCCCTTCCTGCGCCCCGGGGACACCGAGGCCACCGCGGCCATGATGGAGGTGACGCTGCGCCTGCGCTGCTGGTGAGCCCCGGGGACACCTCTGTGTCACCTCTGTCACCTGTGTGTCACCTCTGTGTCATGTATTGTGTCACCTGTGTCATGTACTGTGTTATCTGTTGTCACCTGTGTCACCTGTGCCACCGCGGGCCATGATGGAGGTGACGCTGCGCCTGCGCTGCGGTGAGCCACCTGTCACCTCTGTGTCACCTGTGTCACCTCTCTGTCACCTGTGTGTCATCTGTGTCACCTCTGTGTCATCTCTGTCACCTCTCTGTCACCTGTGTGTCACCTCTGTGTCACCTGTGTCATCTGTGTCACCTCTGTGTCATCTCTGTCACCTCTCTGTCACCTGTTTGTCACCTCTCTGTCACCTGTTGTGTCATCTGTGTCACCTCTGTGTCATCTCTGTCACCTCTCTGTCACCTCGTGTGTCACCTCTGTGTCACCTGTGTCATCTGTGTCACCTCTGTGTCATCTCTGTCACCTGTCACCTCTGTGTCACCTGTGTTTCACCTGTCACCTGTGTGTTACGTACTGTGTCACATGTGTGTCACCTGTGTGTCACCTCCTGTCACCTCAACTCACCTGCTGGCACTTGCCGTGTCACTTGTGCCACCTGCTGTCACCTGCTGCCACCTCCTGCCACCTTGTGCCACCTCCTGTCACCTGCTGCCACCTGCTGTCACCTCCTGCCACCTGCTGTCACCTCCTGCCACCTCCTGCCACCTTCTGCCACCTTGTGCCACCTCCTGCCACCTGCTGTGTCCCCCCATGTCCCCTCCGACACCCCCAGTGTCCCCCTGCCTGTCCCCAATGTCCCCTGTGACCCTGCCCCCCCGATGTCACCCCCAGGTGACTTCGAGTCCCCCGAGGGGGGTCCCGTTCACGGTGGCCGAGGTCCCCTACGCGGGGGGGGGGGAGGTGGCCCTGCTGCTGGTGGCCCCCCTGGAGCGCCGCGTGGCCCTTGTCACCCTGGCGCGGCTGCTGGACGCGGCCACCGTCACCGGCTGGGTGACAGAGCTGCGCCCCGCGCCGCGCGTGCTGGTGCTGCCGCGGTGAGGGGGGGACACGGGGACACTGGGGGGGATCGGGGACACTGGGGACATTGGGGACAGTGGGGGGGATCGGGGACACTGGGGACAGTGGGGATATTGGGGATATTGAGGGGACATTGGGGACATTGGGGACATTGGGGACACTGGGGACATTGGGGACATGGGGGATATTGAGGGGACATTGGGGACATTGGGGATTGGGGACACTTGGGGACATTGGGGACATTGGGGACAGTGGGGACATGGGGGGATTGGGGACATTGGGGACACTGGGGGGGATTGGGGACACTGGGGACATTGGGGACAGCGGGGACAGTGGGGACATTGGGGACATTGGGGGACACTTGGGGGACAATGAGGACATTGGGGGGATTGGGGATAGTGGGGACATTGGGGACATTGGGGACATTGGGGACACTTGGGGACATCGGGGACAGTGAGGGGATTGGGGACATTGGAGATATTGGGGGGATAGGGGGGATTTGGGGACATTGGGGACACTGGGGACACTGGGGGGGATTGGTGTTTTGGAGGGATTTGGGACATTATTGGGGACATTGGGGACAGTGGGGACACTTGGGGACAGTGGGGACAGCGGGGATACCTGGGGACATTGAGGGATTTGGGGACAATGGGGACAGTGGGGACATTGGGGAGATTGAGGACACTGGGGACACTTGGGGACAATGGGGACATTGAGGGGATTTGGGGACATTGAGGGGACATTGGGGGATTGGGGGATTAGGGACTGTGGGGGAATGGGGACATTTGGGACAGTGGGGGACATTTGGGGACAGTGGGGACACTGAGGGGGATTTTGAGACATTGAAGGGGGTTGAGGACATTGGGGACATTGGGGACATTGGGGGATTTGGGGACACTGGTGATATTTGGGGACAGTGGGGACATTGAGGGGTTTGGGGACATTGGGGACATTGGGGACACTCGGGGACGCTGCCACCCCCCCCGAGTGACCCCCTCCCCCGTTGCAGCTTCTCCCTGGAGACCTCCTGGGACCTGCGGGGTCCCCTCAAGGCCTTGGGGGTCCTCGACCTCTTCGACCCCGAGCGCGCCGACTTCTCCCCCCTGACAGGTAACGTCCCCAGTGTCCCCAATGTCCCCAATTGTCCCAAAAAATGTCCCCAATGTTCCCAATCCCCCCAATGTCCCCAAATGTCCCAAATGTCCCCAAATCCCCCAACATCCACAATGTCCCCAATGTCCCTAAATATCCCCAAATATCCCCAAATGTCCCCAATGTCCCCAATGTCCCTAATGTTCAAATCCCATAAACATCTCCAATGTCCCCAATACCCCCAATGTCCCCAAATGTCTGAAATCCCATAAATCTCCCCAAATGTCCCTAATGTCCCCGGTGTCCCCAATGTCCCCGATGTCCCCAATGTTCAAATCCCATAAATGTCCCCAAATCCCATAAATGTCCCCAAATGTCCCCAGTGTCCCCAATCCCCTCAATGTCCCCGATGTCCCCAAATGTCTCAAATGTCCCCTAAAGTCCCCAATGTCCCCAAATATCCCCAATGTCCCCAATCCCTCCAGTGTCCCCAAGGTCCCCAGTCCCCCAAATGTCCCAAATGTCCCTAAAGTCCCCAATCCCCCCAATCCCCCCAATGTCCCCAAATTCCATAAATGTCCCCAAATGTCCCCAAATCCCATAAATGTCCCCAAACGTCCCCAATCCCCTCAATGTCCCCGATGTCCCCAAATGTCTCAAATGTCCCTAAAGTCCCCAATGTCCCCAAATGTCTCAAATCCCAAAAATGTCCCCAAATGTCCCCAATGTCCCCAAATGTCCCCAATGTCCCCAGTCCCCCAAATGTCCCAAATGTCCCCAACGACCCCAATGTCCCTGATAACCCCAAAATCCCACAAATGTCCCCAAATCCCCAAATCCCATAAATGTCCCCAAACCCCATAAATGTCCCCAATGCCCTCAATGTCCCCAATGTCCCCGAAATCCCATAAATGTCCCCAAATCCCATAAATGTCCCCAAATGTCCCCAAATGTCCCCAATCCCCCAAATGTCCCCAATGTCCCCGCTGTCCCCGCTGTCCCCTCCCAGCCGAGGAGCAGCTGGTGCTGGGTCCGGTCCTGCAGAAGTCGCGGCTGGAGGTGACCGAGAACGGCACCGAGGCGGCCTCGGCCTCAGGTTTGGGGCAGTTTGGGGCTTTTTGGGGATTTTGGGGATTTTGGGGGGCTTTTTGGGGGATTTGGGGATTTTGGGGATTTGGGGATTGTTGGTTTTGAGGGGGAATTTGCAGGGTTTGGGGGGTTTGGGGAGGTTTTGGGGATTTGGGGGATTTCTGGGCATTTGGGGATTTTTGGGGTTTTTGGGGGCATTTTGGGGATTTTGGGCTTTTTGAGGATTCTGGGGGATTTGGGGATTTTGGGGATTTTGGGGCTTTTGGGGCTTTTTGGGGATTTTTGGGGGATTTTGGGGGATTTGGGGAATTTAGGGGATTTTGGGGATTTGGGGATTGTTGGGTTTTGAGGGGGAATTTGCAGGGTTTGGGGGGGTTTGGGGAGGTTTTGGGGGTTTGGAGGATTTCTGGACATTTGGGGATTTTGGGGGTTTTTTGGGGCATTTTGGGGATTTTGGGCTTTTTGAGGATTCTGGGGGATTTGGGGATTTTGGGGATTTTGGGGCTTTTGGGGCTTTTTTGGGGATTTTTGGGGGATTTTGGGGGATTTGGGGAATTTAGGGGATTTTGGGGATTTGGGGATTGTTGGGTTTTGAGGGGGAATTTGCAGGGTTTGGGGGGGTTTGGGGAGGTTTTGGGGGTTTGGAGGATTTCTGGGCATTTGGGGATTTTTTGGGTTTTTTTGGGGCATTTTGGGGATTTTGGGCTTTTTGAGGATTCTGGGGTATTTGGGGGATTTTGGGGGATTTTGGGGCTTTTGGGGCTTTTGAGGATTTTGGGGAATTTTGGGGATTTTTGGGGGGATTTTGGGGGATTTGGGGAATTTTGGGATTTGGGGGATTTGGGGATTATTGAGGTTTGGGGGGAATTTGCAGGGTTTGGGGGCGTTTGGGGAGATTTTGGGGATTTGGGGCTTTGGGGGATTTTGGGGATTTGGGGGTTTGGAGGATTTGGGGGAATTTTGGGGGATTTGGGGCATTTGGGGGCAGTTTTGGGGTTTGGGGGCTTTTGGGGCATTTTGGGCGATTCAGGGGATTTGAGGGTTTGGGAGGTTTGGGGAATTTGGGGGCAATTTTGGAGTTTGGGGGATTTTGGGGAGTTTGGGGGGGATTTGGATGGATTTGGGGGATTTTGGGAAATTTTAGGGGTTTGGGGGATTTGGGGAGTTTGGGGCAATTTGGGGTGATTTGGGGGGATTTGGGAAGTTTGGGAGGTTTGGGGGATTTGGGGGATTTGAGGAATTTTTGAGGCTTTGGGGGAATTTTGGGAGTTTGGGGAAGATTTGGGAGTTTGAGGGGATTTTGGAAGGTTGGGGGGTTTGGGGGAGTTTAGGGCGATTTGTGGGATTTTGGGAGGTTTGGGAGATTTTGGGGCATTTGGGGGCAGTTTTGGGGTTTGGGGAATTTTGGGGGATTGGGGGGAATTTTGGGGAGATTTTGGGGGATTGGAGATTTGGGGATTTGGGGGAATTTTGGGAGGTTTGGGAGGTTCGGGGAGCATGGGAGGTTTGGGAGATTTAAGGATTTTGGGGCATTCGGGGGATTTTTGGAGCTTTTGGGGGATTTGGGGGGATTTTGGGGTTTTGGGGGTCTCACTGTCCCCCCCCGTCCCGCAGCTGCCGTGGTTTATTCCCGCATTGGCCCCCCCCGAAATCATCTTGGACCGACCCTTCCTCTTCCTCATCCGCCACCGCCCCCACAGGTCTGGGGGATTTGGGGGATTTGGGGGGTTTTGGGGATTTTGGGGATTTTGGGGATTTTGGGGGGATTTGGGGGTAATTTGGGGGGGTTTTGGGGTTTTGGGCGATTTTCGGGGAATTTGGGGGGATTTTTGGGGGGATTTTGGGGGATTTGGGGGGATTTTGGGGGAGATTTCGGGAGATTTTGGGGGAGTTGGGGGATTTTGGGGAATTTGAGGGGGGTATTTGGGGGATTTGGGGGGATTTTGAGGAGATTTGGGGGGATTTTGGGGGGATTTGAGGGGGATTTTGGGGGATTTTGGGGGGATTTTTGGGGGATTTTGGGGGGATTTGGGGGATTTGGGGAATTGAGGGGATTTTGGGAATTTGAGGTGGATTTGGGGGGATTTTGGGGGATTTGGAGGAGATTTTGGGGGATTTGAGGGGGATTTTGGGGGATTTTGAGGGGATTTTGGGGGATTTGAGTGGGATTTGGGGGATTTGGGGAGATTTTGGGGGATTTTGGGGGATTTGAGGGGGATTTGGTGGTTTTGAGGGGGATTTTGGGGGATTTTAAGGGGGATTTTGGGGGATTTGGGGAATTTTGGAGATTTGGGGGGAATTTTGAGGGATTTGGGGGGATTTTTGGGGATTTGGGGGGACTTGGGGGGTTTGGGGGGTTTTGGGGGATTTATCGGGATTTGGGGGATTTGGGGGGATTTGCGGGAAATTTTGAGGGATTTGGGGGGGGTTGGGGGGATTGAGGGACTTGGGAGGATTTTAGGGGGGTTTGGGAGGGATTTGGGGAGTTTTGAAGATTTGGGTGGTTTTGTGGGATTTAAGGGGATTTGGGGGATTTTGGGGGGGTGTGGGGTGATTTGGAGTTTTTGGGGATTTTGGGAGATTTGGGGGGGTTTTTAGTGGATTTTGGGGGAATTTTAGGGGATTTTAGGGGATTTGGGGGAATTTCGGTGGATTTTGGGGGTCTCAGCCCCACAGATTTGGGTCTGGGGGTGCCCCTGACCCCTCTCTCCCCCCCACAGGCGCCGTTCTCTTCGTGGGGCAGGTGACGGAGCCCTGAGCCCCCCAAAATTGGGGACACCCCAAAATTTTGGGACACCCCAAAATTGGGACACCCCAAATTGGGACACCCCAAAATTGGAGACACCCCAAAATTGGGGAACCCCAAAATTGAGGACACCCCAAAATTGGGGACACCCCAAAATTGGGTCACCCCAAAACGGGGATATCCTAAATTTGGGGCACCCAAAACGGGGAGACCCCAAAATCTGGGACACCCCAAAATTGGGGTCCTGTGGGGTCTGGGGGGAGCTGTAATTTATTGGGGAGAGTTTAATATATTAAATTTACCAAATACATTAAATATATTAAATACATTAAATACATAAAACACATTAAATATATAAAATATATCATTAAATTTATTAAATTTATTAAATATATTTGGGGGTCACCCCAAAACCCGGCCTTGTGGTCACTCCTGCCCCGCTGTTGTGGTCACCACCATGTCCCCATGGTCATCTCCAACCCCAGGACCCCAAATTTTCCTTTTTTTCCCCTCAAAATCCGCCCTCCGTTGCCATGGCAACGCCCCCCATAGCAACCGCTACCCGGCAACAGCCCCGCCCCCTCGCGTTAGGCCACGCCCCTTCTCCGTTACCACGGCAACCGCCGCCCTTTGGCGGGAAGCGCGCTGCGGTTACCGCGGCGACAAGCCACGCCCACTCCCTTGTTGCTATGGAAACGCCCCGCCCTCCCCGCGGCAACCTCTCCCCTAGACCACGCCCCTTTTTCCCGTTGCCACGGCGACGCGCATGCGCGGTGACGTCACACCCGGAAGCGGCGGGCCCGGCTGCCGGAGGCGCGGAGCGGCCCCGTCCGACCCCCCCCCGACCCCCGGGACCCCTCCGGGACCCCCTCCCGGAGCCCCCCCGACCCCCCCCAGGCCCCGGCCCCGGCCCCGGCCGCGGCCTCTCCGCCGGGACACGGCGCGATGGTGAGAGGGGGGCGCGGCGGTCACGTGGCGGGGGAGGGGCGGTCACGTGGGGAGGGGTGGTGGTCGTGACTTCGGGGGGGTGACCTTTGACCTTTGAGCACGTGACCTGGGGTTGCCACGAGGCCGTCCCGGGGGTCCGTTCCCACGTGATCTCACCCCCACCCCCCCCCGGTACCACGTGACTGGCCGGACCCCGCCCCCCCACCGCGGGACCCCCCCCTTAACCTGGTCCCCAACCCCAAAATCCCCCCAAAATCCATCCTCAGACCCCAAATCCCCCCAAAAATTCATTCCCAAGTCCAAAATCCATCCCCAAACCCAAAATACCCCCAAAATTCCCCTAAAACCACCCCAAATCCCCCTTAATTTCCCCCAAATCCCCCCAAAACTCCCAGAAGTTCTCCTTAATTTCCCCCAAACTCCCCCAAATTCTGAAAATCCTCCCCAAATTCCCCCGAATCCCCCTCAAAAAACCACGAAAATTCCCCTTAAATCCCGCCAAATCTCCCCAAAATTCCCCTTAATTTCCCTCAAATCCCCCCAAATCCCCTCCCTCTGACCCCAAATTGCCTAAAACTCCCCAAAATCCCCCTCAAGTTCCCCCAAATCCTCCCGAAACTCCTTCAAATCCCCCAAAATTCCCCCAAATCCTCCCAAAAATCCCTAAAACCACCCCAAATCCCCTTTAAATCTCCACAAATCAGCCCCAAAACCCTCCCAGTGACCCCAAATCCCCCCTAAAACTCCCCAAAATCCCCCCAAATCTCCCCAAACTCCCTCCCAGTCCCTCCCAGTTCCTCCCAGTCCTTCCCAGTGACCCCAAATTGCCCTAAAAACTCCCCAAAATCCCCCCAAACTCCCCCAAACCCCCCCAGATTCCTCAAAATCCCCCCAAAACTCCTCAAAATTGCCCTCAAACCCCCTCCCAGTTTCTCCCAATCTCTCCCAGTTCCCTCCCAGTTCTCTCCCCATGACCTCAAATCCCCCAAACCCCCCTCAAATCACAAAAATCCCCCCAAAATTTCCCCAAATCTCCCCCAAAATTCCCCTTCATTTCCCTCAAATCCCCTCCCAGTCCCTCCCAGTGACCTCAAAACCCCAGAATCCCCCCCAAAATCGCCCCAAAACCTCCCCAAAATTCCCCTTCATTTCCCTCAAATCCCCCCCCAAATCCCCCTCCCAGTCACCATCCCAGTCCCTCCCAGTTGCTCCCAGTCCCGCCCAGTTCCCTCCCAATTCCCTCCCAGTCCCTTCCAGTGACCTCAAATCCCCAAATTCCCCCCCAAAACTTCCCCAAATCTCCCCAAAATTCCCCTTCATTTCCCTCAAATCCCCTCCCAGTCCCTCCCAGTTGATCCCAGTCCCTCCCAGTGACCTCAAAACCCCAAAATCCCCCCAAAATTTCCCCAAATTGCCCAAAACCTCCCCAAAATCCCCTTCATTTCTCTCAAATGCTCCCCAAACCCTCTCCCAGTCGCTCCCAGTCCCTCCCAGTGGCCCCAAATCCCCAAAATCCTCAAAATTCCCCCAAAACCCTCCTCAAATCCCCACCAAACTCCCTCCCACTCCCTCCCAGTGACCTCAAATCTCCCCACCCCCCCCAATTCCTCAAAATCCCCCAAAAACTCCTCAAAATTGACCTCAAACCCCCTCCCAGTTCCCTCCCAGTTGCTCCCAGTCCCTCCCAGTGGCCCCAAATCCCCCAAAAACTCCCCAAATTCCCCCCAAACCCTCCTCAAATCCGAACCAAACTCCCTCCCAGTGACCTCAATCCCCCAACCCCCCCAAACTCCTCAAATTCCCCAAAATCCCCCCAAAACTCCCCCAAAATCCCCCTTAAATCCCCCAAAACTCCCCAAATTCCTCCTAAAATCCCTCCCAGTCCCCTCCCAATCCCTCCCAGTCCTTCCCAGTGACCCCAAATTGCCCTAAAACTCCCCAAAATCCCCCCAAACTCCCCCCCAAATTCCTCAAAATCCCCCCAAAACTCCTCGAAATTGCCCTCAAACCCCCTCCCAGTTTTCTCCCAATCTCTCCCAGTTGCTCCCAGTTGCCAAACCCCCCTCAAATCACAAAAATCCCCCCAAAATTTCCCCAAATCTCCCCCAAATTCCCCTTCATTTCCCTCAAATCCCCTCCCAGTTGATCCCAGTCCCTCCCAGTCCCTCCCAGTGACCTCAGAACCCCAGAATCCCCCCAAAATCGCCCCAAATCGCCCCAAAACCTCCCCAAAATTCCCCTTCATTTCCCTCAAATCCTCCCCAAATCCCCACCAAACTCCCTCCCAGTCCCTCCCAGTGACCTCAAATCTCCCAAACCCCCCCCAATTCCTCAAAATCCCCCCAAAATGCCTCAAAATTGCCCTCAAACCCCCTCCCAGTCCCTCCCAGTGACCTCAAATCCCCAAAATCTCCCAAAACCCTCCTCAAATCCCCCCAGAACCCTCCCAAATCCCCCCCAACCCCTCTCCCAGTCCCTCCCAGTCGCTCCCAGTCCCCCCAGTGACCCCCAGCCCCCCCAGATGCGGTTCATGCTGCTGTTCAGCCGCCAAGGGAAACTGAGGCTGCAGAAGTGGTACCTGGCCACGGCCGACAAGGACAAGAAGAAGATGGTGCGGGAGCTGATGCAGGTGGTGCTGGCCAGGAAACCCAAAATGTGCAGTTTCCTCGAGTGGAGGGACCTCAAGGTGGTCTACAAGAGGTAAAAAAAACCCCAAAAAATAAAAAGGTAGAAAATGAGTTTTGGTCGCGTAACAAAAAAAAAAAAAAAGTTGAGGGAAAAGTGGTCTCGTGTCCAAAAAAATGGGGTTTCGCGGCAAAAAAAGGGGTTTTCTGACCCAAAAATGGCGGGGTTGGCCATCGTGGGTTGATGTTCGTGAGTTGATCGTGATGGCTTGACTATGGTTGGGTTGACCATGGTTGGGTTGGCTGTGTTGGGTTGACCATGATGGGTTGACCACAGTTGGGTTGACAACGATGAGTTGATCGTGGTTGGGTTGACCATGGTTGGGTTGGCTGTGTTGGGTTGACCATGATGGGTTGACCATGTTTTGGTTGACCACGATGAGTTGATCATGGTCAAGTTGACTGTGATGGGTTGACCACGGTTGGGTTGACCATGGTTGGGTTGACCATGATGAGGTGACCATGGTGGATTGATCATGGTTGGGTTGACCACGATGAGTTGATAATGGTCAAGTTGACTATGATGGGTTGATCATGGTTGGGTTGACCGCGGTTGGGTTGACCATGATGAATTGACCATGATGGGTTGACCACGATGAGTGGATCATGGTCAAGTTGACTGTGATGGGTTGACCATGGTTGGGTTGACCATGGTCAAGTTGACTGTGTTGGATTGACCACAGTTGAGTTGACCATGATGGCTTGATCGTGGTTGTGTTGACCATGGTGAATTGATCATGGTTGGTTTAACCATGATGGCTTGACTATGATGAGTTGACCATGGTGGGTTGACCACAGTTGGGTTGACCATGATGGCTTGACTATGATGGGTTGACCATAGTTGGGTTGACCATGGTTGCATTGACCATGATGAGTTAATCATGGTTGGCTTGAATATGTTGGGTTGACCATGACTGGGTTGACTGTGATTGGGTATCCCATGGTTGAGTTGTTCGTGTTGGGTTGACCACGCTGTCTTGACCATGATGAGTTGATCATGGTTGACTTGACCATGATGGATTGACCATGATTGGACTGACCATGACGGGTTGACTATGGTTGAGATGACCATCATAGGTTGATCGTGGTTGGGTTGACCATGATGGCTTGATCATGGATGGCTTGACCATCATGAGTTGACCATGATGAGTTGACCATGGTGAGTTGACCACGATGGCTCGACCGTGGTTAGCTTGACCATGATGTGTTGATCTTCATGAGTTGACCATGATGAATTGACCATGATGAGATGATCATGGTTGGGTTGACCATCATAGGTTGACCATGGTTGGGTTGACCATGACAAGTTGACCTCAGTTGACCATCATGTGTTGATCTCCATGAGTTGACCGTGATGAGTTGACCATGGTGAGTTGACCACGATGGCTCGACCGTGGTTAGCTTGACCATCATGTGTTGATCTCCATGAGTTGACCGTGATGAGTTGACCATGATGAATTGATCATGGCTGGGTTGACCATGACAAGTTGACCTCAGTTGAGTTGACCATCATGTGTTGATCTTCATGAGTTGACCGTGATGAATTGATCATAGTTGGGTTGACCATTACGAGTTGACCATGGTTGTCTTGACCATCATGGATTGATTTTCATGAGTTGACCATGATGAGCTGATCCTGGTTGGGTTGACCATCATAGGTTGACCATGTTTGGCTTGACCATGATGAGATGATAATGGTTGGGTTGACCATGACAAATTGACCTCAGTTGAGTTGACCATCATGTGTTGATCTCCATGAGCTGACCATGATGAATTGACCATGATGAATTGATCATGGTTGACTTGACCATTACGAGTTGACCACAGTTGGCTTGACCATGACGAGTTGACCGTGGTTGGGTTGATCTTCATGAGTTGACCATGATCAATTGATCATAGGTAGGTTGACCATGACAAGTTGACCTCAGTTGAGTTGACCATCATGTGTTGATCTCCATGAGTTGACCATGATCAATTGATCATAGTTGGCTTGACCATGACAAGTTGACCTCAGTTGGGGTGACCATCATGGGTTCATCTTCATGAGTTCACCATGACGAGCTGACCATGATGAGTTGACCATGATGAATTGATCACAGTTGGCTTGGCCATTACGAGTTGAGCGTGGTTGGCTTGACCATCATGGGTTGACCACGGTTGGCTTGACCATGACAAGTTGACCTCAGTTGGGTTGATCTTCATGAATTGACCATGAGGAGCTGATCCTGGTTGGGTTGACCATCATAGGTTGACCATGGTTGGCTTGACCATGACAAGTTGACCTCAGTTGGGTTGATCTTCATGAGTTGACCATGATGAATTGACCATGGTTGGCTTGACCATGACAAGTTGACCGCGGTTGGGTTGATTTCATGAGTTGACCATGATGATCTGATCATGGTTGGCTTGACCATCATAGGTTGACCACGGTTGGCTTGACCATGACGAGTTGACCATGATGATCTGATCATGGTTGGCTTGACCAGGACGAGTTGATCGCGGTTGGGTTGACCGTTATAGGTTGACCATGGTTGGCTTGACCATGACGAGTTGACCGCGGTTGGGGTCGACCACGCCAACACCGGGGGCCTCCTTGGCGCCGCGGTGGCTCGCGGTGGCCGCGGGGACGTCCCCAGCTCGACGTCGTCCCCCAGGTACGCCAGCCTGTACTTCTGCTGCGCCATCGAGGGCCAGGACAACGAGCTGATCACGCTGGAGCTCATCCACCGCTACGTCGAGCTGCTGGACAAGTACTTCGGCAGCGTGAGTGGGGACACGGCCCGGGGACGCCCCGGGGACATCAGGGACACCGGGGACACCTCAGGGACATCCCAGGGACACCCTGGGGTCACCAAGGGCACCCCAGGGACATCCCGGGGACACCCTGGGGACATCCTGGGAACATCCTGGGGTCATCAGAAACATCTCAGGGACATGCTGGGGACACCAAGGACACCACGGGGACATCCTGGGGTCACCAAGGACACCACAGGGACACCCCAGGGACATCAGGGCCATCCCACAGACATCCTGGGGACATCCCGGGGACATCCTGGGGTCACCAGGGACGCCTCAGGGATATCAGGGACACCCCAGGGTCACCAGAAACATCTCAGGGTCATGAGGGACACCTCAGGGGACGTCCTGTGGTCTTCGGGGACACACCAGGGCCACCCCAAAGTTCTCCAGGAAGACCCCAGGGACCACAAAGGTCACCCCAAATGCCACCAGAATCCCCTTGGGGCCACCCCAAAGTCCTCCAGGAGCCCCTCAAGGCCACCAGGGCCACCCCAAAGTCCTCCAGGAGCCCCTCAAGGCCACCAGGGCCACCCCAAGTGCCACCAGGAGCCCCTCAAGGCCACCCCAAAGTTCTCCAGGAAGACCCCAAAGCCACCAGGGCCACCCCAAAGTTCTCCCCAAGCCCCTCAAGGCCACCAGGGCCACCCCAAAGTTCTCTAGGATGACCCCAGGGCCACCCCAAAGTTCTCCAGGAACACCCCCAAAGCTACCAGGGCCACCCCAAAGTTCTCAAAGAGCCCCTCAAGGCCACCAGGGCCACCCCAAGTGCCACCAGGAGCCCCTCAAGGCCACCCCGAAGTTCTCTAGGATGACCCCAGGGCCACCCCAAAATTCTCCAGGAGCCCCTCAAGGCCGCCAGGGCCACCCCAAAGTTCTCTAGGATGACCCCAGGGCCACCCCAAAGTTCTCCAGGAAGACCCCAAGGCCACCAGGGCCACCCCAAAACTCTCCAGGAGCCCCTCGAGGCCACCAGGGCCACCCCAAGTGCCACCAGGAGCCCCTCAAGGCCACCCCAAAGTTCTCCAGGAAGACCCCAAGGCCACCAGGGCCACCCCAAAATTCCTCAGGAGCCCCTCAAGGCCACCTGGGCCACCCCAAACTCCTCCAGGAGCCCCTCAAGGCCACCAGGAGCCCCCCAGTGTCCCCTAGCCCCGCTCCCCCCCCCACAACCCGAGGGAGCCGGGATCCGGGGGTGTCCCCCGCGTGTCCCCAAGCGCGCGGTGACGCCCCCGGGCAGGTGTGCGAGCTGGACATCATCTTCAACTTCGAGAAGGCCTACTTCATCCTGGACGAGTTCGTGATGGGCGGCGAGATCCAGGACACCTCCAAGAAGAGCGTGCTCAAGGCCATCGAGCAGGCCGACCTGCTGCAGGAGGTGGGGACACCCCGAAAACCCACCGGGAGGGGCTGGGGGACCCCAAAAATCCTGGGGAGAGCTTGTGGGGTCATCATGGCTCCAAAAAATCCATGGGGGGAGCTTGTGGGGTCATGGTGGCCCCAAAAATGCATGTGAGAGTGATGGTGAACCCAAATTCCATGGGGAGGGTCATGGTGGCCCCAAAAAATCCATGGGAGAGTCATGGTGACCCCAAAAAATCCATGGAGGTTCTTGTAGGGTCTTGTAGGGTCATGGTGGCCCCAAAAAATCCATGGAGGAGCTTGTAGGGTCTTGTAGGGTCATGGTGGCCCCAAAAAATCCATGGAGGTTCTTGTAGGGTCTTGTAGGGTCATGGTGGCCCCAAAAATCCATGGGGAGCTGCTGCAGGAGGTGGGGACACCCCGAAAATCCATGGGAGGGGCTGGGGGACCCCAAAAAATCCATGGGAGAGTCATGGTGACCCCAAAATCCATAGGGAGGGTCATGGTGACCCCAAAAATCCATGGGAGGGTCTTGTAGGGTCATGGTGGCCCCAAAAATCCAGGGGGAGGGGGGTGTGGACCCCCCAAACTGGGACAGAGCCCCCCCAAAACTGGGACAGAACCCCCCCCCAAACTGGTCTGGACACCCCCAAACTGGGACAGAGCCCCCCTAAACTGGGATTGACACCCCCAAACTGCTTTGAACCCCCCCAAACTGGGACAGAGCCCCCCCCAAACTGGTCTGTAACCCCCACCAAACTGGGATTAAACCCCCCCAAACTGGTCTGAACCCCCCCGCGAAACTGGGATTAAACCCCTCCAAACTGGTCTGAACCCCCCCGCGAAACTGGGATTAAACCCCTCCAAACTGGTTTGAGCCCCCCCAAACTGGTCTGGACCCCCCCCCAAACTGGGATTAAACCCCCCCAAACTGGTTTGAGCCCCCCCAAACTGGTCTGTACCCCCCCCCAAACTGGTCAGAACTCCCCCAAACTGGTTTGAGCCCCCCCAAACTGGGATTAAACCCCTCCAAACTGGTTTGAGCCCCCCCAAAAACTGGTTTGCAGCCCCCCCAAACTGGTCAGAGCTCCCCCAAACTGGGATTAAACCCCTCCAAACTGGTCTGGACCCCCCCAAACTGGTCTGGACCCCCCCCAAACTGGTTTGCAGCCCCCCCGTTCTGCTGCAGAGCTCGGGGGGGGCCCTTCGGGCGCTGCAGGGAAATGAGTCACCGGCGCTGCAGCGTCACCTCCCTGTGTCACCTCCCTGTGTCACCCCCCCTCTGTCACCCCCCCGGACACGTGACACCCCCCCCAAAGTGTGACGTCACCAGTGTCACCCCCACAGTGTCCCCAAGGTCCCCCCGTGTCCCCCCTCCCCAATCTGTGACGTCACCAGTGTCACCCCCCCCCCGTGTCACCCCCACTGTGCCACCCCCAGTGTCCCCAATGTGTCCCCAAGGTCCCCCCCCGTGTCCCCCCACAAAATGTGTGACGTCACCAGTGTCACCCCCACTTTGTCCCCACCCTTCCCCCCCCCCCCAAATTTTGAGGTTCAGTCCCCCCCTAAATTTTGGGGATGGGTCCCCTTTTATCCCCACCCAAATTTTGGGGTTCAGTCCCCGCTTTGTCCCCCCCAAATTTTGGGGTTTGGTCCCCCCAAATTTTGACATTGAATCCCCCCTTTGCCCCCCAAATTTTGGGGTTCAGTCCCCCCTTTACCCCCCAAATTTTGGGGTTCTGTCCCCCCAAATTTTGGGTTTCAGTCCCCCCTTTCCCCCCAAATTTTGGGGTTCTGTCCCCCCAAATTTTCACATTGAATCCCCCCCAAAAACCCCCCAAATTTTCCGGTTCGGTCCCCACCTTTCCCCCCCAAATTTTGGGTTTCAGTCCCCCCCATTTCCCCCCAAATTTTGGGGTTGTGTCCCCCCCTAATCCCCCCCCAAATTTCAGGGTTCAGTTCCCCCTTTCCCCCCCCAAATTTTGAGGTTGGGTCCCCCCTTTGTCCCCCCAAATTTTAGGGTTGGGTCCCCTTTTATTCCCCCCCTTTTCCTCCCCAAATTTCAGGGTTCAGTCCCCCCTGCCCCCCCAAATTTGAGGATTGGGTCCCCCCTTTGTTCCCCCACATTTTAGGGTTGTGTCCCCCCTTTCCCCCCCCCCCCAAATTTTGGGGTTCAGTCCCCCCTTTCCCCCCCCAAATTTTGAGGTTGGGTCCTCCCTTCCCCCCCAAATTTTGGGGTTCAGTCCCCCCCTTTGTCCCCCTAAATTTTGGGATTCTTTGCCCCCCCAAATTTTAGGGTTGTGTCCCCCCTTTCCCCCCTAAATTTTGGGGTTCTGTCCCCCCAAATTTTCACATTGAATCCCCCCAAATTTTGGGGTTCAGTCCCCCCCTTCCCTCCCACCCAAATTTTGGGGTTCACCCCCTTCCCCCCCAAATTTTGACATTTAATCCCCCCCCCAACATCCCCCAAATTTTGGGTTTCAGTCCCCCCATTTCCCCCCCAAATTTTGGGGTTGTGTCCCCCCTTCCCCCCCCAAAATTTTGGGGTTCACTCCGCCCCTTTCCCCCCAAATTTTGGGGTCTTCCCCCCCCCAAATTTTGGGGTTCCCCCCCCAAATTTAACCCTTTCTTTCCCCCCCCCCAGGAGGACGAATCCCCCCGGAGTGTCCTGGAGGAAATGGGGCTGGCGTAGCCCCCCCCGCGACCCCCCCCAAATTTCGGAGGACCCCCCCTCAGATTTTGGGGACCCCCCTCAAATTTTGGGGACGCCCCTCAAATTTTAGGGACCCCCCTCAAATTTTGGGGACCCCCACGGGACCAATCCCAGCCTGGAAAAGGGGGGAGGGGGCACCCCCCCCCATGGCCCCCCCAAATTGTAAATATATCTATAAGGGGGGGGGGGCCCTAATTTTTGGGGTCCCCAAATTTTTTTTTGGGGGGGAGGGGGGTGGTCCCCAATTTATTTTTGGGGTGGGGGGGGGTCTCAATTTGGGGGTCCCCCCCCCCCAAATTGGGCACAGACTCTCGGCTGCCTTTTGGGGGGGGGGGGGGGGGGATTCCTTTAAAGTTTTTCCCCCCCAAATTTTTTTTTGGGGGGGATTCCAACCCCCCCAAAAAATTATTTGGGGACCCCCCCCCCCCCCAATTTTTTGGGGAGCCCCCTCCCCCCCTTCAATTATGGGACCACGGCGCCCCCTCCCCCCCCCCCCAAAAAAAAAGAAAAATTTGGAATAAAATCTGTGGAGATTCGAGCTGAGCTTGGTGATTTTTTTGGGGTGGGGGGGGGGGTAAAAAAAGGGATTTAGGGGGGTCCTTTGACCCCGATTTTGGGGTTATTTTTCCAGTTTTTGGGATTATTTGATAATTTTTGGGGTTATTTTGTCCCTTTTTGGGGTTATTTGTGCTTTATTTGGGTTATTTTACCCCATTTTGGGGTTATTTTACGGTTTTTTGGGGTTATTTTTCCAATTTTTGGGATTATTTGATAATTTTGGGGGTTATTTTGTCCCTTTTTGGGGTTATTTGTCCTTTATTTGGGTTATTTTACCCCATTTTGGGGTTATTTTACTTTTTTTGGGGTTATGTTTCCAATTTTGGGGATTATTTGATAATTTTGGGGGTTATTTTGTCCCTTTTTGGGGTTATTGGTCCTTTATTTGGGTTATTTGACCCCATTTTTGGGGTTGTTTTACCTTTTTTTGGGGTTATTTTTTCAATTTTTGGGGTTATTTTGTCCCTTTTTGGGGTTATTTGTGCTTTATTTGGGTTATTTTACCCCATTTTGGGGTTGTTTTACCTTTTTTGGGGGTTATGTTTTCAAGTTTTGGGATTATTTTGTGCATTTTGGGGTTATTTTGTCCCTTTTTGGGGTTATTTGTGCTTTATTTGGGTTATTTTACCGCTTTTTGGGGTTATTTTACTTTTTTTTGGCATTATGTTTTCAATTTTTGGGATTATTTTGTGCATTTTTGGGTTATTTTGCCCCTTTTTAGGGTTATTTATATTTTATTTGATTTATTTTTTATCTATTTGGGGGTTTTTACCCAATTTTGGGAGTTTTTACCCCATTTTGGGGTTATTTTACCTTTTTTTGGACTATTTTGCCCCTTTTTGGGGTTATTTCAGCCCTTTTTGGCATTATTTTTCCTTAATTTGGTTTATTTTTTACTTATTTGGGGGCTTTTTTACCCCTTTTTGGGGTTATTTTACCCATTTTGGGATTATTTAACCCTTTTTTGGGATTATTTCTAATTTTTGGGGTTATTTTGCTGTTTTGGGGGTTCTTTATCTTTGATTTGCTTTATTTTTTTGCCTATTTTGATGTTATTTCACCCCATTTTTAAGTTATTTTACCCATTTTCGGGTTATTTTACCCCATTTTGAGCTCATTTTCTTCCTTTTTGGGAGTCTTTTAACCCATTTTAGAATTTTTTTACCCATTCTGGGGTCATTTCACCCCTTTTTGGTGTCATTTTATCCCTTTTTGGTGTCATTTTATCCTTTTTGGGGTCATTCCACCCCTTTTTGGGGTCATTTCACCCTTTTTGGGGTCATTTCACCCCTTTTTGGGGTCATTTTATCCCTTTTTGGGGGCATTTCACCCCTTTTTGTGTCATTTTATCCTTTTTGGGGTCATTTTACCCCTTTTTGGGGTCATTTCACCCTTTTTGGGGTCATTTCACCCATTTTTGGTGTAATTTTATCCTTTTTGTGGTGATTTTTCCCCTTTTTGGTGTCATTTTACCCCTTTTTGGGGTCATTTTACCTTTTATTTGCTGTCATTTCACCTTTTTTGTGGTGATTTTTCCCCTTTTTGGGGTGGTTTATTCCCTTTTTGGGGGCATTTTACCCCTTTTTGGGGTCATTTCACCCCCTTTTTGGTGTCATTTTATCCCTTTTTGGGGTCATTTTATCCTTTTTGGGGTCATTTCACCCATTTTGGGGTCATTTCACCCCTTTTTTTGTCATTTTATCCCTTTTTGGTGTCATTTCACCCCTTTTTGGGGTCATTTTACCTTTTATTTGCTGTCATTTCACCTTTTTTGTGGTGATTTTTCCCCTTTTTGGGGTGGTTTATTCCCTTTTTGGGGTCATTTCACCCATTTTTGGTGTCATTTTATCCCTTTTTGGTGTCATTTTATCCTTTTTGGGGTCATTCCACCCCTTTTTGGGGTCATTTCACCCCTTTTTGGTGTCATTTTATCCTTTTTGGGGTAATTTCACTCCTTTTTGGGGTAATTTCACCCATTTTTGGGGTCGTTTTATCCTTTTTGGGGTCATTTCACCCCTTTTTGGTGCCATTTTATCCTTTTATTTGCTGTCATTTCACCTTTTTTGTGGTGATTTTCCCCCTTTTTGGGGTGGTTTATTCCCTTTTTGGGGGCATTTTACCCCTTTTAGGAACTCTTTTACCCCCGGGGGGGTTGAATTTGCCCCGGGGGGTCCAAATTTGCCCCGGGGGGGGGCGGGAGGAGCCCCCAGCCCCCCAAAAAACGGGAGGAACTCGTACTAAAATAGTCGCTTTTATTCGTTAGCAAAATTAGTGATTGGGGGGTTATTTACAGGCAACCCCCCCGCGGGGACTGGGAGGGACTGGGATGGACTGGGAGGGAACTGGGAGGGAACTGGGAGGGACTGGGAGAGACTGGGAGGGACTGGGATGGACTGGGGGGGACTGGGAGGGAACTGGGATGGACTGGGGGGGACTGGGAGCACTGGGAGTGACTGGGAAGGGGCTGGGGCTGGAACTGGGGGAAACTGGGAGGGAACTGGGAGGGACTGGGAGAGACTGGGAGGAAACTGGAATGGACTGGGATGGACTGGGAAGGATTGAGGGGAACTGGGAGGGACTGGGAAGGACTGGGAGGGACTGGGAGAGACTGGGAAGGGTCTGGGGCTGGAACTGGGAGAGACTGGGAGGAAACTGGGAAGGATTGAGGGGAACTGGGGGGGACTGGGAGGGATTGGGGAGGACTGGGAGGGACTGGGAAGGGTCTGGGGCTGGAACTGGGAGGGACTGGGATTGACTGGGATGGACTGGGGGGAACTGGGAGGGAACTGGAAAAGGTCGGGGGGAAACTGGGAAGGATTGGGGGGGACTGGGATGGACTGGAAGAGACTGGGAAGGGTCTGGGGGGAGCTGGGAGGGACTGGGAAGGATTGGGAGAGACTGGGAGGGATTGGAAGGGAACTGGGATGGACTGGGAGGGACTGGGAGGAAACTGGGAAGGAACTGGGAGGGAACTGGGATGGACTGGGAGGGACTGGGAGGAAACTGGGAAGGAACTGGGAGGAAACTGGGAGGGACTGGGAAGGACTGGGAGGGAACTGGGAAGGAACTGAGAGGGAACTGGGAGGGACTGGGAAGGACTGGGAGGGAACTGGGATGGAGTGGGATGGACTGGGAGGGACTGGGAGGGAACTGGGAAGGACTGGGGGGAACTGGGAAGGACTGGAGTTGGGACTGGGAGAGACTGGGAGGGAACTGGGAAGGAACTGGGCATCTCTAGGGCCGAACAGTGAGAAACTGGAACCGGGGACTGGCCGGAACTGGGATTAACTGGGCCGGGGGGTGGGGACTTTACAGTCGGAACTGGGATTAACTGGGACGACTGGGAGGACCCAACCGGTGGCCACTGGAGCCACGGGGGGAGGGGACAACACATCCGAGCACGGCGGAGGGGGGGTTGGGGTGGTTTTTTGGGGGGGTCCCCCCTCAGGGGTACCCCCGGGGGGGGCTCCCCAAAACCCTCTCCAGGTATTTCTCCACCTGGCGGTCCCTCAGCGGGGGCGGGGGGCGCCGGGGCGGGGGCCGGCAGGAAAGTCCTGGCCGGGATCCTGGATTTGGGGGGCCGGCCCAGCTTGGGGGGGCTCTCCTCGGGCGCCGCCGCCGCCGCGCCCAGGCCGGCCATGGCCAGCCCGATGCCGGCCTCCTCCTTGCGCTTCTGCTCCACGTCGTGGATGATGTCCACCACGTCGTCGGCCGGCAGGTGCAGCCTGCTGGACAGCTCGATCAGCTGGTCGATGGTGCCGGGGTCCAGCTCGTCCACCTCGGCCGGATCCTGCGGCGACTCCTCCTCGGAATCGCCCGCCGCCTCCGGCGACGCCGCCGCGGCGGCGATCCGGTTGCGGTGGCCGCGCGCCGGGAGGATCTCGTTGTCCTCCAAGCCGCCGTTGCCGTCCAGGTCGTTGGCGGTGCCCCCGATCTTGAAGGCGCCGTTGTCCCCAAGGTCATCGTCGGCCTTCAAGTCGTCGTTGGCGCCGCCTCTGAGCTTGAAGCGCCGGTTGACCTTGAAGACCTCGTTGGCGTCGTTGGCGTCGTAGGCGCCCTTGTAGCCGTCGAGGTCGCCGCCGAGGCCGAACCTGTCCTTGGCCTTGTGGCCACCGAGGTCGTCGTTGAGGTCATTGCCAAAACCAAACCTGTCCTTGGCCTTGTAGCCCTGGTGGCCACCGAGGTCGTCGTTGAGGTCGTCGTTGAGGTCGTTGCTGAGGCTGAACCTGTCCTTGGCCTTGTAGGTTTGGTGGCCGTCGAGGTCGTCGTTGAGGTCGTTGCCAAAACCGAACCTGTTCTTGGCCTTGTAGCCACCGAGGTCATTGCTGAGGTCATCGTTGAGGTCATTTCTGAGGCCAAATCTGTTCTTGGCCTTGTAGCCACCAAGGTCATCGTTGAGGTCATTTCTGAGGCCAAACCTGTCCTTGCCCTTGTAGGTTTGGTGGCCGTCAAGGTCATCGTTGAGGTCGTTGCCAAGGCCGAACCTGTTCTTGGCCTTGTAGCCATCAAGGTCATCGCTGACGTCATCGTTGATGTCATCGTTGAGGTCATTGCCAAGGCCGAACCTGTCCTTGCCCTTGTAGCCACCAAGGTCATCGTTGACGTCATCGCTGAGGTCATCGTTGAGGTCATCACCACCAAACCCATCCTTCCCCTGATAACCACCGACGCCATCATCGCCGAACCCCTCCTTGCCGTCCCCAAACCCTTCCTCCTCCTCCTCCTCCTCCTCCTCCTCCTCCTCCTCGGAGCGCTTGTCCTCGGCCACGGCGGCGCCGGGCCCGCGCAGCAGGTAGCGCAGCAGCAGGTCGGAGGCCAGGTCGGCCAGGCGCTCCTCCTCGGCCGCCGCCTTGCGCGCCGCCTGCGCCTGCCGCCGGCTCTCGGCCAGCTCCTGGTAGCGCCGCTCGAGCAGCCGGTGCTCCAGGCTCTGCTGCTGCCGCAGCTGCCGCGAGCTCGCCCAGCCCAGCTCCCGCTCCCGCTGCCGGTCGCGCTGCCGGTCCCCGCTTGGCCTCGGCCCGCAGCCGGCCCAGCTCCTCCAGCTCCCGCAGCACGTCGGGCTGGGGGCTCAGCGCCGCCGGGGAGCGCTTGGACACGGAGTGGGGAGGAGGAGGGGGCTGCGGGGCGCTCCTGGGGGGCTGCGGGGTGGGCTGGGGGCGGCTCTGCACCAGGAGGGTGATGGAGAGCAGCAGGGCGGCGCTGCGCAGGGGGCGCGGCGGGGGCGTCATGGCGCCTGGGAATAAAGGGGGGACGGGGAGGTGAACCCCGAGGTTTGGGGAGGGGGCGTGCCCCACCTCCCGGTACCCCGCGGTGGTGGTGTGACGTCATAGACCGCCCCCCCCCCCCCCCAATATTGTGTTCCCCGCACCCCACCCCAGGTGTGTTCTTGTCACTCTGGGGTTCCCCACGGGGATTCCTCCCAGGGACCCCCCCCCCGTGTCCCCCAGTGTCACCCACCCCGTGTCCCCAATGTCACCCCCCACGTGTTCTCATCGTGTCCCCCCCAGGGACCCCCCAGGGACCCCCGGGGACCCCCCCATGTCCCCAATGTCACCCCCCCCGTGTCCCCAGTGTCACCCCCCACGTGTTCTCATCGTGTCCCCCCCAGGGACCCCCCAGGGACCCCCGGGGACCCCCCCATGTCCCCAATGTCACCCCCCCGTGTCCCCAGTGTCACCCCCCACGTGTTCTCATCGTGTCCCCCCCAGGGACCCCCCAGGGACCCCCGGGGACCCCCCCATGTCCCCAATGTCACCCCCCCCGTGTCCCCAGTGTCACCCCCCACGTGTTCTCATCGTGTCCCCCCCAGGGACCCCCCAGGGACCCCCGGGGACCCCCCCGTGTCCCCAATGTCACCCCCCCGTGTCCCCAGTGTCACCCCCCACGTGTTCTCATCGTGTCCCCCCCAGGGACCCCCCAGGGACCCCCGGGGACCCCCCCGTGTCCCCAATGTCACCCCCCCCGTGTCCCCAATGTCACCCGCCCCGTGTCCCCAGTGTCACCCCCCCCGTGTCCCCAATGTCACCCCCCACGTGTTCTCCTCGTGTCCCCCCCAGGGACCCCCGGGGATTCCCCCCCAAGGGCCCCACCCCCCCCCAAGGTGTGAGCGCACACGTGGGGCACGCGCAGGTGTGAGCACAGAAATACACACGGGTGTGAGCGCACATGGAATGCACATGTGTGAACACAGAGAACACACACACGGGTGTGAGCGCACATGGAATGCACAGGTGTGAACACAGAGAACACACACGGGTGTGAGCACACAGGTGTGACACATACGGAGCGCACAGGTGTGAACAAACGGCTGTGAACATGCAGGTGTGAACACAGAAAACACACACAGGTGTGAGCAAACAGGTGTGAACACGCAGGTGTGAGCACAGAAATACAGATGTGAACAGGTGTGAACACACGGAATGCACAGGTATGAACAGAGAAAACACGCAGGTGTGAACACACAGGTGTGAACACACACGGAATGCACAGGTGTGAACACAGAACACGCGCACAGGTGTGAACAGCTGGGGAGCACTCACACCCCCTGCAGGGTGACACACACAGGTGACACACGCTCATGGTGACACACACGAGGTGACACACACACAGAGAACACGCACACACAGGTGACACACACAGGGTGGGTGACACACACACAGGGTGACACA
The DNA here is from genome assembly GCF_036417665.1 of Passer domesticus. NCBI lineage: Eukaryota > Metazoa > Chordata > Aves > Passeriformes > Passeridae > Passer > Passer domesticus. Next base: position 5,307,606 of record NC_087502.1, on the reverse strand, counting down.
CTCATGGTGACACACAGGTGACACACGGGTGACACACACAGGGTGGGTGACACACGCTGTTGCTCACAGGGTGACACACACCCAGGGTGACTCACGGTGACACGCTCGGCGTGACACACGCAGGATGGCACACAACCCCAGGGGACACTCGCACACACGCTCTTGCACGCGCACAGAACACACGCGGACACGTGTGAACACACACGTGTGAGCACACACGGAACACACGGACAGGTGTGAGCACACCTGGGTCACACGCACCACACACACGCACACACGTGTGAGCACACACGGAACACACGGACAGGTGTGAACACACGTGCGAGCGCCCCCCCCCCACCCCCGGGCTGGCGCGCGCGCGCCCGCGTGACCACGCCCACTCACGTGCCCGCGCGCCCGCCCGCACGTGAGCGCCACCCCTCCCCCCCCCTCCCCCTTCCCCCCCTCCCCCCACCCAAACACCCCCTCCCCCCCCCCCGCGGCCACACCCACGCCGATCCCGCCCCTCCCCCATCGCACCCACGCGCGCCCCTCCCCCACCCCCCACATCGCGCCCACGCAGCCCCTCCCCCCACACCCCAAATCCCCCCCCCCCCCCAAAAAAAAACCAACCCCGTGGGGGGGGGGAGGGGGCGACCCCACCCAATCTGCCCCATCCCCCCC
>NC_087502.1:5259275-5306743 GCF_036417665.1 Passer domesticus | reverse complement strand
AATTGACCCAGAAATGGACCAAAAAATGGAGAAAATTGACTCAAAAATGTGGAGAAATGTCCCAAAAATGGACCCAAAAATGGGAGAAATGGACTCAAAAATGGACTCAAAAATGGACCCGAAAATGGAAGAACTTGACCAAAAATGGACCCAAAAATGGGGGAAATTGACCTAAAATAGAGGAAATTGACCCAAAAATGGCCCCAAACAGAGCCAAGCCACACCTGGGGACACCAAAGCCCACCTGGGACCCCAAAGTGTCACCCAAAGTGTCCACCAAAGTGTCCCCAGAATGTCCCCAAAGTGTCCCCAGGTGTGCCCCCAATGTCCCCAGGGTGTCCCCAACGTCCCAGGTGTGTCCCCCCACTTGTCCCCCGTGTCCCCCCAGTGTCCCCAATGTCCCCAGGTGTGTCCAGGTGTCCCCAGGTGTCCCCGTGTCCCCCCAGTGTCCCCGTGTCCCAGGTGTGTCCCCCAGGTGTGTCCCAGTGTCCCCCAGGTGTGTCCCCCCAGGTGTCCCCCATTGTCCCCAGTGTCCCCGTGTCCCCCCAGTGTCCCCGTGTCCCCTCACCTCCGTCGTCGGGACACTTGAGGGTCGGGGGGTGACGGTGGCGGGTGACGTCGGGGCACACGGCGTACGCCGAGATCACCAGGGCGCCTGCGGGACGGGGGGACACCACGGGTCACACCACGGTCACCTGGGTGCCATCAGTGTCACCTGCGTCACCTCAGGGTCACACCAGGGTCACCTGGGTGCCATCGGTGTCACCTGGGTCACCTCAGGGTCACACCACGGTCACCTGGGTGCCATCGGTGTCACCTGCGTCACCTCCGGGTCACCCCACGGTCACCTGGGTGCCATCGGTGTCACCTGCGTCACCTCAGGGTCACCCCACGGTCACCTGGGTGCCATCGGTGTCACCTGCGTCACCTCAGGGTCACACCAGGGTCACCTGGGTGCCATCGGTTGTCACCTGCGTCACCTCAGGGTCACCCCACGGTCACCTGGGTGCCATCGGTGTCACCTGCGTCACCTCAGGGTCACAGCAGGGGTCACCTGGGTGCCATCGGTGTCACCTGGGTCACCTCAGGGGTCACACCACGGTCACCTGGGTGCCATCGGTGTCACCTGGGGTCACCTCAGGGTCACACCACGGTCACCTGGGTGCCATCGGTGTCACCTGCGTCACCTCAGGGTCACAGCAGGGTCACCTGGGTGCCATCGGTGTCACCTGGGTCACCTCAGGGTCACCCCAGGGGTCACTGGGTGCCATCGGTGTCACCTGCGTCACCTCAGGGTCACAGCAGGGTCACCTGGGTGCCATCGGTGTCACCTGCGTCACCTCAGGGTCACACCAGGGTCACCTGGGTGCCATCGGTGTCACCTGCGTCACCTCAGGGTCACACCAGGGTCACCTGGGTGCCATCGGTGTCACCTGCGTCACCTCAGGGTCACACCAGGTCACCTGGGTGCCATCGGTGTCACCTGCGTCACCTCAGGGTCACACCAGGGTCACCTGGGTGCCATCGGTGTCACCTGCGTCACCTCAGGGTCACACCAGGGTCACCTGGGTGCCATCGGTGTCACCTGCGTCACCTCAGGGTCACCCCACGGTCACCTGGGTGCCATCGGTGTCACCTGCGTCACCTCAGGGTCACACCAGGGTCACCTGGGTGCCATCGGTGTCACCTGCTCACCTCAGGGTCACACAGGGTCACCTGGGTGCCATCGGTGTCACCTGCGTCACCTCAGGGTCACACCAGGGTCACCTGGGTGCCATCAGTGTCACCTGCGTCACCTCAGGGTCACACCACGGTCACCTGGGTGCCATCAGTGTCACCTGTGTCACCTCCGGGTCACACCAGGGTCACCTGGGTGCCATCAGTGTCACCTGCGTCACCTCAGGGTCACACCAGGGTCACCTGGGTGCCATCAGTGTCACCTGCGTCACCTCAGGGTCACACCAGGTCACCTGGGTGTCATCAGTGTCACCTGCGTCACCTCAGGGTCACACCAGGGTCACCTGGTGCCATCAGTGTCACCTGCGTCACCTCAGGGTCACACCAGGGTCACCTGGGTGCCATCGGTGTCACCTGCGTCACCTCAGGGTCACACCACGGTCACCTGGGTGCCATCGGTGTCACCTGCGTCACCTCCGGGTCACACCAGGGTCACCTGGGTGCCATCAGTGTCACCTGCGTCACCTCAGGGTCACACCAGGGTCACCTGGGTGCCATCGGTGTCACCTGCGTCACCTCAGGGTCACAGCAGGGTCACCTGGTGTCCCCACTGTCCCCAGTGTCCCCAATCCCCCAGTGTCCCCAAGTCCCCAGGTCCCCATTGTCACCAGGTGCCATCACGGTGTCTGTCCCCACGTGGGCCGCCATGCTGAGCGAGTCCCCAATGTCCCCAGTGTCCCCAATGTCCCCTCTGGTGTCCCCAATGTCCCCGATGTCCCCGATGTCCCCAATCCCCCAGTCCCCAGTGTCCCCAATCCCCCATGTCCCCAATGTCCCCAATCCCCCGTTGTCCCCGTTGTCCCCACTGTCACCAGGTGCCATCACAGTGTCGGTGCCCACGCGGGCCGCCATGCTGAGCGAGTCCCCAATGTCCCCAATGTCCCCAATCCCCCCAGTGTCCCAGTGTCCCCAATCCCCCAGTGTCCCCAATCCCCCCAGTGTCCCCAATGTCCCCAATGTCCCCAGTGTCCCCCAGCAATGTCCCCCGCTGTCACCAGGTTCATGACGGTGTCTGTCCCCACGCGGCCGCCATGCTGAGCGAGTCCCCAATGCCCCAATGTCCCAATCCCCCCGTTGTCCCCAGCGTTGTCCCCATTGTCACCAGGTGTCATGACGGTGTCCGTCCCCCACTCTGGCCGCCATGCTGAGCGAGTCCCCAATGTCCCCAATGTCCCCAATCCCCCAATGTCCCCAATCCCCCCAGTGTCCCCAATCCCCCAGTGTCCCCAGCGTTGTCCCCATTGTCACCAGGTGCCATCACGGTGTCCGTCCCCACGCGGGCCGCCATGCTGAGCGAGTCCTTTGCCGCCGTCGATGGCCACGCCCAGGTGGCGCAGGGCCACCACCAGCGCGTCCACACGCGGTCACCAGCGCCCCGCCCTCGGAGCCCAGCTTGGAGCCCCACATCCAATTGCCCGAGCACTTCACGTCCTGGGGACAGCGACGGGGACAGCAAGGGGACACGGGGACACAGGGGGACACGGGACATGGGGGGACACGGACAGGGACACGGGGACAGAAAGGGGACATGGGGACACGGGGACACAGGGGACATTGCGGGCATTGGGGACACAGGGACAGGGACACGGGGACACGGAGGGACACGGGGACACGGGGACAGAAAGGGGACACGGACAGGGACACGGGGGACATTGCGGGCATTGGGGACACAGGGACAGGGACACGGGGACAGAGGACATGGGGACAGCAAGGGGACATTACAGGGATTGGGGACATTGGGGGGATTGGGGACACGGGGACACGGGGGGACACGGGGACACAGGGACAGGGGACACGGGGGGACACGGGGACACAGGGACAGGGGGACAGGCGGGGGACACGGGGACATTACAGGGATTGGGGACATTGGGGGGATTGGGGACATGGGGACACGGGACACCAGACAGGGGACACAGGGGGAACAGGGGACACAGGGGGCACAGGGGACACGGGGACAGCAAGGGGACATGGGGGACACGGGGACAACAGGGAGAGCGGGGACATGGGACACAGGGGACACCAGACAGGGGACACCAGGGACACAGGGGACAGAGGGGCCAGGGGACATTGCGGGGATTGGGGGCATTGGGGACATGGGGGACACAGGGGACAGCAAGGGGACATGGGGACACAGGGACACGGGGGACAACGGGGACAGATGATATGGGGACACGGGGGGACAACGGGGACAGCAAGGGGACACCGGGGACAGAGGGGGACATGAGGACACAGGGGAGAGTGGGGACATTGGGGGGATTGGGGACACGGAGGACATGGGGACACAGGGACAGCAAGGGGACACCGGGGGCATGGGGGACAGCGGGGGATTGGGGACATTGGGGACATTGGGGACATGGGACACAGGGACAGGGGACAGTGGGGGGATTGGGGGCATTGGGGACAGAGAGGACAGAGGGGACACAGGGGGCAGAGGGACAGTGGGGACAAAAGGGACAGAGGGGACATTGGGGACATTGGGGACATTGGGGGGGATTGGGGACATTGGGGACACACAGAGGACAATCAAAGGGGACACAGAGAGAGAGACAGAGGTGGGGGAGGGGACAGGTCAGTGTCCCCGCCTGTCACCTCCCCCTGCCGCCACCCCCACCCACAATGTCCCCAACCCCCCGTGTCCCCAATGTCCCAAAAATCCCCAAAAATCCCCAAAAATCCCAAATGTCCCAAACCCCCCCAATGTCCCCAATGCCCCAGTAACCCAGTGTCCCCACACCCCCTCAATGTCCCCAATGTCCCCATGTCCCCACACCCCCTCAATGTCCCCATGTCCCCAAAAATCCCCAAATATCCCAAATGTCCAAACCCCCCCCAATGTCCCCAGTGTCCCACACCCCCTCATTGTCCCCAATGTCCCAAAAATCCCCAAATGTCCAAATGTCCCAAACCCCCCCAATGTCCCCAATGCCCCAGTAACCCCAGTGTCCCCACACCCCCTCAATGTCCCCAATGTCCCCAATATCCCAAAAATCCCCAAATCCCCTGAACCCCCTTGATGTCCCCAACGTCCCCAATGCCCCAGTGTCCCCAATGTCCCCATGTCCCCAGTGTCCCAATAACCCCAAATCCCCCCAACACCCCAGATGTCCCCAATGTCCCCGATGTCCCCAGTGCCACCTTGAGCTGTGTCACGCGTGCGAACACCAGGTTGGTGAGGGCCTCGGCCAGCGCCCCCTGTCCCCAGTGTCCCCAGTGTCCCCAGTGTCCCCAGTGTCCCAATGTCCCAGTAACCCCAAAGCCCCCCAATATCCCAACCTCCCCAGTGTCCCCAGTGTCCCCAAGTGCCACCTTGAGGTGTGTCACCCGTGCGAACACCAGGTTGGTGAGGGCCTCGCCAGTGCCCCGTGTCCCCAATGTCCCAAATGTCCCAAAAATCCCTAAAAATCCCAAATCCCTCAAATCCCCAAACCTCCCCAATGTCCCCATTGTCCCTGATGTCCCCGATGTCCCCAATGTCCCAAATAACCCCAAAGGCCCCGAACCTCCCCAATGTCCCCATTGTCCCCGATGTCCCCAAGTGCCACCTTGAGGTGCGTGACCCGTGCGAACACCAGGTTGGTGAGGGCCTCGGCCAGCGCCCCGTGTCCCCAATGTCCCCAGTGTCCCCAATGTCCCCAAACCCCCCAACATCCCAAACCCCCCAGTCCCCCATGTCCCCAGTAACCCCAGTGTCCCCAAACCCCAGAACCTCCCCAATGTCCCCAATGTCCCCGATGTCCCCAATGTCCCCGATGTCCCCAAGTGCCACCTTGAGGTGTGTCACCCGTGTGAACATCAGGTTGGTGAGGGCCTCGGCCAGCCGCCCCTGTCCCCAGTGTCCCCAGTGTCCCAAATGTCCCAAATATCCCAAATAACCCCAAATCCCCTGAACCTCCCCGATGTCCCCAGTGTCCCCGATGTCCCAAGTGCCACCTTGAGGTGCGTCACCCTGGCGAACACCAGGTTGGTGAGGGCCTCGGCCAGCGCCCCATGTCCCCAGTGTCCCCAGTAACCCCAATGTCCCCAATGTCCCAAATAACCCCAAACCCCCTGAACCTCCCCAATGTCCCCAATGTCCCCAGTGTCCCCAAGTGCCACCTTGAGGTGCGTCACCCTGGCGAACACCAGGTTGGTGAGGGCCTCGGCCAGCGCCCCATGTCCCCATGTCCCCCATGTCCCCAGTAACCCCAGTGTCCCCAAACCCCCAGAACCTCCCCATTGTCCCCGATGTCCCCGATGTCCCCAAGTGCCACCTTGAGGTGCGTCACCCTGGCGACACCAGGTTGGTGAGGGCCTCGGCCAGCGCCCCATGTCCCCATGTCCCCCAATGTCCCCAGTAACCCCAGTGTCCCCAAACCCCCCAATTGTCCCCAGTGTCCCGATGTCCCCCGATGTCCCCAAGTGCCACCTTGAGGTGTGTCACCCTGGCGAACACCAGGTTGGTGAGGGCCTCGGCCAGCGCCAGCCGCGCGCCGGCCGCGGGGTCCAGCAGCCCCTTGAGCGGCTGCTCGCCGATGGCCGTGGCCGCGCCGGTGTCCCCGAACGGGGACAGGGCCACCACGGCCACGTCGGCCAGCGGCGTGTGCAGGGGACCCACGCACTGCTGCTGGGCCACCAGCCCCGTCACCGAGCGGTCCACCTGGGGACACGGGACAGTGAGGGGACACTGGGGACACTGGGGCATTGGGGACATTGGGGACATTGGGGACATTGGGGGCATTGGGGGTTTGGGGACACTGGGGGCATTGGGGACATTGGGGACATTGGGGACATTGGGGGGGATTGGGGACATTGAGGACACTGAGGGACACTGGGGACATTGGGGACATCAGGGGGATTGGGGCATTGGGGACATTGGGGGATTGGGGGGATTGGGGACATTGGGGACATTGGGGGGGATTGGGGATATTGGGGACACTGGGGACACTGGGACACTGGGGACATGGGGATTGGGGGATTGGGGGGATTGGGACATTGGGGGGATTGGGGGGATTGGGGGATTGGGGACATTGGGACATTGGGACATTGGGGACATTGGGGACACTGGGGACACTGGGGACATTGGGGACACTGGGGACATTGGGGGGATTGGGGACATTGGAGGGATTGGGGGGATTGGGGGGATTGGGGGCATTGGGGCGACTGGGGACATTGGGGACATTTGGGGAATTGGGGAATTGAGGGCATTGGGGGCATTGGGGGATGGGGGGATTGGGGGACATTGGGGGAATTGAGGGCATTGGGGGCATTGGGGGGATTGGGGGATTGGGGACTTGTGAGGGAATTGGAGGCATTGGGGGCATTGGGGGATTGGGGGGATTGGGGACATTGGGGGAATTGAGGGCATTGGGGCATTGGGGGATGGGGGGATTGGGGCATTGGGGAATTGAGGGCATTGGGGAATTGGGGGATTGGGTGGACTTGGGAATGGGGGAATTGAGGGCATTGGGGGCATTGGGGGATTGGGGGATTGGGATTGGGGGAATGAGGCATTGGGGCATTGGGGGGGATTGGGGGCATTGGGGACATTGGGGACATGGGGACATGGGGGACAGTGAGGGGACATGTGGACATGGGGGACATGGGGGACATTGGGGGACTTGGGGGATTTGGGACACTGGGGACAGTGTGGACATGGGGACACTGGGGGATTTGGGACTTTAATGGGGACATCAAGGTGACACTGGGGCCATGGGTGCGGTGGCACAGGTGCCGGGTGGCACAGGTGGCACCGAGTGGTGGTGCTGAGGTGACACAGGGGTCACACAGGGGACAGGTGTGACGGACAGGTGACACAGAGGTGACACACACAGGTGACACTCTCACCTTGTTGGTGAGGTACCTCTTGCTGGCCACGGCCGGGGTCGGGTTGGGCTCACACAGGGTTGACATTGGGGTGACATTGGGGTAACAGAGGTGACACAGGTGACACACACAGGTGACAGAGAGGTGACACAGAGGTGACACTGAGGTGACATTGAGGTGTCACTGACCTTGTTGGTGAGGTACATCTTGCTGGCCACGGCCGGGGTCGGGTTGGGTTGGGATCACACAGGGGTGACAGTGGGGTCACACAGGTGACATTGGGGTGACACACAGGTGACACAGGGGTGACACAGACAGATGACAGGTAACAGAGGTGACACACAGGTGACACAGGTGACATTGGGGTGACACAGGGGTGACACAGACAGATGACAGTAACAGAGGTGACACACAGGTGACACAGGTGACACTGAGGTGACACACAGGTGACACAGATGACACACTGACCTTGTTGGTGAGGTACCTCTTGCTGGCCACGGCCGGGGTTGGGTGGTTTGGATCACACAGGGTGACTTGGGGTGACACAGGTGACATTGGGGTGACACAGACAGGTGACAGGTGACACAGGGGTGACACAGGTGACACAGACAGGGTGACACAGAGGTGACACACACAGGTCACAGGTGTGTCACTGACCTTGTTGGTGAGGTACCTCTGCTGGCCACGGCCGGGGTCGGGTTGGGTTGGGATCACACAGGGGTGACATTGGGGTGACACAGGTGACACAGGGGTGACACAGGGGAGAGACAGGTGACACAGACAGGTGACAGGTAACAGAGGTGACACACAAGTGACACACACAGGTGACAGGTGTGTCACTCACCTTGTTGGTGAGGTACCTCTTGCTGGCCACGGCCGGGGTTGGGGTGGGTTGGGATTACACAGGGGTGACACAGGGGTGACACAGGTGACATTGGGGTGACACAGGTGACACAGGGGTGACACAGGTGACACAGGTGACAGGTGACACACAGGTGACAGGTGTGTCACTGACCTTGTTGGTGAGGTACCTCTTGCTGGCCACGGCCGGGGTTGGGGTCACACAGGGTGACATTGGGGTGACACAGGTGACATTGGGGTGACACACAGGTGACACAGGGGTGACACAGGGGTGACACAGGGAGAGACAGGTGACACAGACAGGTTGACAGGTAACAGAGGTGACACACAGGTGACACACAGGTGACACACAGGTGACAGGTGTGTCACTCACCTTGTAAGAGTACCTCTTGCTGGCCACGGCCGGGGCTGGGCTCACACAGGGGTGACACAGGGGTGACATTCAGGTGACACAGGGTGACACAGGTGACACACACAGGTAAACTCACAGGTGACACTCAGGTGACACACACAGGTAACACACAGTGACACACAGGTGACACTCTCACCTTTGTTGGTGAGGTACCTCTTGCTGGCCACGGCCGGGGCTGGGCTCACACAGGGGTGACATTGGGGTGACATTGGGGGTAACAGAGGTGACACAGGTGACACAGACAGGTGACACAGGTTGACACACAGGTGACAACACAGGTGTCACTGACCTTGTTGTGAGTACCTCTTGCTGGCCACGGCCTGCAGCCTCAGCACCCTCTCTCGAGCGCCGCGCGCTAGCCCCAGCCCCGGGGGCAGGCTCAGGGGGCGCCGCGGCAGCGCCCGGCCGCGACAGGTGGAACTCCTGGGGACCCCAAAACACGTTCAGGAGGGACCCCAAAAACGCATCAGGATCCCAAATACCATCATCAGGACCCTCAAAATCCATCAGGAGGGACCCCAAAAAACTCCCAGGGACCCAAATAACACCCAGACCCCGAAAACGGCATTGGGGACCCCAAAAACGGCATCGGGGACCCCAAAATCCATCAGGGACCCTGAAAACGGCATCAGGGACCCCAAAATCCCTCAGGGACCCCAAAAACATCATCAGGACCCAAAAAAACATCATCAGGACCCCAAATACGCAGCGGGACCCCAAAAACCATGGGGACCCCAAAATTGCATCGAGGACCCCAAAAACGCATTGGGACCCCAAAAATGGCATCAGGGACCCAAAAAATGGCATCGGGACCCCAAAAAACGCATCGGAGACCCAAAATCCATCAGGACCCAAAAAACATCATCAGGGACCCAAAAACGGCATTAGGAACCCCAAAAACGCATCGGGACCCCAAAAAACGCATCGGGGACCCCAAAAACACCCAGGGACCCCAAAATTACCCAGGACCCAAAAAACCATCATCAGGGACCCCAAAAAACGCATCGGGGACCCCGAAAATGCATCAGGACCCCGAAAACACCCAGGGACCCAAAAAACCATCATCAGGACCCCAAAACGGCATCGGGGACCCCGAAAATGCATCGAGGACCCCAAAAACAGCATCGAGGACCCCAAAATCCATCAGGGACCCCAAAAACGCATCGGGACAGCCAAAAATGCACTGGGACCCCAAAAACGCTTTGGGACCCCGAAAAGGGCATCGAGGACCCCAAAAAGGCACTGGGACCCCATAATACCCAGGGACCCAAAAAAACATCATCAGGGACCCTAAAACAGCATCGGGGACCCCAAAAATAGCATCGGGGACCCAAAAAGGCATCGGGGACCCCAAAAATCGCATGGGGGACCCCAAAAACGCATCGGGGACCCCAAAAATACCCAGAAACCCAAAAACCATCATCAGGACCCTAAAACACATCGGGACCCCAAAAATAGCATCGGGACCCCAAAAAATGCATCGGGGACCCCAAAAACGGCATGGGACCCCAAAACGCATCGGGACCCCAAAAATACCCAGAAAGCCCAAAACCATCATCAGGACCCCAAAAATGCATCAGGACCCCAAAAATACCCAAAAACCCCAAAAACCATCATCAGGACCCCAAAAAACATCACAGGACCCCAAATACTCAGCTGGACCCCAAAAACGCATTGGGACCCCAAAATGCATCGAGGACCCCAAAAACGGCATGGGACCCAAAATGCATCAGGACCCCAAATTCATCGGGACCCCAAAACGGCATCGAGACCCCAAAATCCATCAGGGACCCAAAAAACATCATCAGGGACCCCAAAAACGCATTAGGACCCCAAAAACGCATCGGGGACCCCAAAAACGCATCGGGACCCCAAAAAACACCCAGGACCCCAAAATTACCCAGGACCCAAAAAACCATCATCAGGACCCCAAAAACTGCATCGGGACCCCGAAAATGGCATCAGGACCCCGAAAACACCCAGGGACCCAAAAACCATCATCAGACCCCAAAAACGCATCGGGGACCCCGAAAATGGCATCGAGGACCCCAAAAACAGCTCGGGGACCCCAAAATCCATCAGGGACCCCAAAAACGGCATCGGGACAGCCAAAAATGGCACTGGGGACCCCAAAAACGGCTTTGGGGACCCCGAAAAGGGCATCGAGGACCCCAAAAATGGCACTGGGACCCCAATAATACCCAGGACCCCAAAAAAACATCATCAGGGACCCTAAAACAGCATCGGGACCCCAAAAATAGCATCGGGACCCCAAAAATGGCATCGGGACCCCAAAAACGCATGGGACCCCAAAAACGCATCGGGACCCAAAAATACCCAAGAAACCCCAAAAACCATCATCAGGACCCTAAAACAGCATCGGGGACCCCAAAAATAGCATCGGGGACCCCAAAAATGCATCGGGGACCCCAAAAAACGGCATGGGGACCCCAAAAAACTGCATCGGGGACCCCAAAAATACCCAGAAAGCCCAAAAACCATCATCAGGGACCCCAAAAAATGCATCAGGGACCCCAAAAATACCCAAAAACCCCAAAAACCATCATCAGGGACCCAAAAAAACATCATCAGGGACCCCAAATACGCAGCGGGGACCCCAAAAAACGCATTGGGGACCCCAAAAATGGCATCGAGGACCCCAAAACGCATTGGGGACCCCAAAAATGCATCAGGGACCCCAAAAATGGCATCGGGGACCCCAAAAACGGCATCGGAGACCCCAAAATCCATCAGGACCCAAAAAACATCATCAGGGACCCCAAAAACGGCATTAGGGACCCCAAAAACGGCATCGGGGACCCCAAAAACGGCATCGGGACCCCAAACACAACCCAGGGACCCCAAAATTACCCAGGGACCCAAAAAACCATCATCAGGACCCCAAAAACGGCATCGGGGACCCCGAAAATGGCATCAGGGACCCCGAAAACACCCAGGGACCCAAAAAACCATCATCAGGGACCCCAAAAACGGCATCGGGGACCCCGAAAATGGCATCGAGGACCCCAAAAACAGCATCGGGGACCCCAAAATCCATCAGGACCCCAAAAACGCATCGGGGACAGCCAAAAATGGCACTGGGGACCCCAAAAAGCGGCTTTGGGGACCCCGAAAAGGGCATCGAGACCCCAAAAATGGCACTGGGACCCCAATAATACCCAGGGACCCAAAAAAACATCATCAGGGACCCTAAAACAGCATCGGGGACCCCAAAAATAGCATCGGGGACCCCAAAAATGGCATCGGGGACCCCAAAAACGGCATCGGGACCCCAAAAACGCATCGGGACCCCAAAAATACCCAGAAAGCCCAAAAACCATCATCAGGGACCCAAAAATGGCATCAGAGACCCAAAAATGGCATCGGGGACCCCAAAAACACCCAGGACCCCAAAAACGCATCAGGGACCCCAAAAACGCATCGGGGACCCCAAAAACACCCAGAGACCCCAAAAACGGCATCGGGGAACCCAAAAATGGCATTAGGGACCCCAAAAATGGCATTGAGGACCCCAAAAACACCCAGGGACCCAAAAATTACCCAGGAACCCAAAAAAACAATCATCAGCGACCCCAAAAACGCATTGAGGACCCCAAAAACGGCATGGGGATCCCAAAAACGGCACTGGGGACCCCAAAAACACCCAGAAACCCCAAAAACCATCATCAGGGACCCCAAAAATGGCATCAAGGACCCAAAAAACGGCATTGGGGACCCCAAAAATGGCATCAGAGACCCCAAAAATGGCATCGGGGACCCCAAAAATGGCATCGGGAACCCAAAAACGGGATCGGGGACCCCAAAAATGGCATTGGGACCCCAAAAATGGCATCGAGGACCCAAAAACGGCATCGGGGACCCCAAAAATGCATCGGGGACCCCAAAAATGGCATCAGGGACCCAAAAAACGCACTGGGGACCCTAAAAACCATCAGGGACCCCAAAATCATCAGGGGGACCCCAAAAATTTGGGTGGAAAAGGTCAAATTTGGGGTCCCCCAAAAAAATTTGGTGTCAAAATTTTTGGGATTTGATTTTTGGGGATTCAGTTTTTGGGTCTGGGGATTTCAAAAATTGGGGAGACCCCAAAAATTATCCAGGAGGACCCCAAAAGGATGGGGGGACCCCAAAAATTTGGGCGGAAAAACTCAAATTTGGAGGTGTCCCCCCCCCAAAAAAAAAAAAAATTTGGGGTCAAAAATTTGGGGGAATTAAAAATTTGGGGATTCCAATTTTTGGGGATTTGATTTTTTGGGGTACCCCAAAAATGGGGGGAAAAGCTCAAATTTGGGGCTCCCCATTTTGGGGCATCACCCCCCAAATTTTGGGTCGGGTTTTGGGGTCCCAATTTTGGGTCTTTTCCCCCAAATTTTGGGGCCATTTTTGGGGTCCCATTTTGGGTCTTTTCCCCAAATTTTGGGGCGATTTTTGGGGTCCTATTTCAGGGCATACCCTCCAAATTTCGGGTTGGTTTTTGGGGTCCCTGCTCAAATTTTGGGTCCCTTTTTTGGGTCTTCCCCCATTTTTGGGGCCATTTTTGGGTCACATTTTGGGTCTTTCCCCCCAAATTTTAGGGCCATTTTGGGGTCCCTGCTCACTTTTTGGGGTCCTTTTTTGGACTCTTCCCCCAAATTTTGGGGTCACATTTTGGGGCGTCCCCCCCCAATTTTGGGGCCATTTTTGAGGTTCCCATTTTGGGGTATCCCCTCCAAATTTCGGGTCAGTTTTTGGGGTCCCCCCTCACCTTTTGGGGTCCCTTTTTTGGACTCTTCCCCCAAATTTTGGGGTCACATTTTGGGTCTTTCCCCCCAAATTTTGGGGCCATTTTTGGGGTCCCTGCTCACCTTTTGGGGTCCCTTTTCGGGGTCCTTTTTTGGAGTCTTCCCCCCAATTCTGGGACTATTTTTGGGGTCACATTTTGGGTCTTTCCCCCAAATTTTGGGGCCATTTTTGGGTCCCGTTTTGGGGTGTCCCCCCCAATTTCAGGTCAGTTTTTGGGGTCCAATTTTGGGTCTTTCCCCCAAATTTTGGGGCCATTTTTGGGGTCCCATTTGAGGCATCTCCTCCAAATTTCGGGTCAGTTTTTGGGGTCTCCCCTCACCTTTTGGGGTCACATTTTGGGGTCCCATTTCGGGTCTTTCCCCCCAATTTTGGGGTCATTTTGGGCTCCCATTTTGGGTGTCCCCCTCAATTTTAGGGCCATTTTTGGGGTCTCTGCTCAACTTTTGGGGTCCCTTTTTTGGAGTCTTCCCCCCCCAATTTCAGGTCCCTTTTTGGGGTCCCCTTTCGGGGTGTCCCCCCAATTCCAGGTCAGTTTTGGGGTCCCGTTTCGGGGCGTTCCCCCCAAATTTTGGGCCATTTTTCGGGTCCTGTTTCGGGGTCTTCCCCCCAAATTTCGGGCCATTTAGGGGTCCCATTTCAGGTGTTCTCCCCAATTTTTGGGCCATTTTTGGGGTCCGTTTAGGCGTTCCCCCCAATTTTCACGTCAGTTTTTGGGGTCCCATTTTTGAGTCTTCCCCCCAGTTTTGGGGCCATTTTTGGGGTCCCATTTTGGGGTGTCCCCCCCCAATTTTCGGGTCAGTTTTTGGGGTCCCCCCTCACCTTTGGGGTCCCATTTTGGAGTCTTTTCCCCAAATTTTGGGCCATTTTTGGAGTCTCTGCTCAACTTTTATGGTCCCTTTTTTGGAATCTTTCCCCCAATTTTGGGCCATTTTTGGGGTCCCATTTCGGGGTGCTCTCCCCCAATTCCAGGTCAGTTTTTGGGGTCCCGTTTTGGGGTGTCCCCCCCAAATTTTAAGGCTATTTTTGAGGTCACATTTTGGGCATGCCCCAAGTTTTGGGGCCATTTTTAGGTTCCCATACTGGGGCATCCCCTCCAAATTTCGGGTCAGTTTTTGGGGTCCCCCCTCACCTTTTGGGGTCCCATTTTGGGGCGTTCCCCCAATTTTAGGGCCATTTTTGGGGTCCCGTTTCGGGTGTCCCCCCCAATTCTGGGTCGGTTTTGGGGTCCCATTTCAGGATATTCTCCCCAATTTTCGGGCCATTTTTGGGGTCCCATTTCAGAGCACTCCCCCTAAATTTTAGGGCCATTTTTGGGGTCCCGTTTCGGGGCGTTCCCCCCAAATTCCAGGTGAGTTTTTGGAGTCCCGTTTCGGGCTGTCCCCCCCAATTCCGGGTCGGTTTTTGGGTCCCATTTCGGGCTGTCCCCCCCAAATTCCGGGTCGGTTTTTGGGGTCCCGTTTCGGGCTGTCCCCCCCAATTCCGGGTCAGTTTTTGGGGTCCCATTTCAGGGTGTCCCCCCCAATTCCGGGTCGGTTTTTGGGGTCCCATTTCGGGCTGTCCCCCCCAATTCCGGGTCGGTTTTTGGGGTCCCCCCTCACCTTCTGGGGCATCTTGCCCAGCACCCACTCCAGCTCCAGGTTGACGGGGGTGGGGAGCCCCGCGTGGACCCCCCCCTCGGCACCGGCGAGGCCAGGTCATCGACCAGCACGATCTGGGGGCACCCCGAAATCAGCCCAAAGCACCCCAAAAACACCCCAAAACCAGCCCAAAACCAGCCCAGAAATACCCAAAAACAGCACCAAAAAATAAACCCAAAACACCCCAAAAATACCCCAAAACACCCCAAAACCTCCCAAACCAGCCCAAAACAGCACAAAAATACACCAAAATGAACGCAAAACACCTCACAAAACCAACCCAAAAACAGCCCAGAAATACCCAGAAACAGCACCAAAAAATAAACCCAAATCACCCCAAAAACAGCCCAAAACCACCCCAAAAATTACCCAAAAACATCCCTAAAAATTACCCCAAAAAATGATCACAAACGCCCCAAAACCACCCCAAAAATTTGGCCCCAAAACCACCCCAAAACCACCCCAAAAATTCCCAGAAATGCCCCAAAACAGCACCAAAAATCACCCCAAAAATCACCCCCAAAACCCGAAACCATCCCAAAAAAAAACCCCCAAAAATTACCCCAAAATTTTGGCCCCAAAACACCCCAAAAATCACCCCCAAAACACCCCAAAACCACCCCCAAAATTACCCAAAAAATTATCAGAAACAACCCAAAAATCACCCCAAAACTCCAAAACCACCCCAAAAATTTGGCCCCAAAACACCCCAGAAATTCCCAAAAATCCCCAAACAGAACCAAAAATCACCCCAAAAATCACCCCCGAAACACCCAAAAATTCACCCCCAAACCCCAAAAAACACTCCAAAAATTACCCAAAAATTTAGCCCCAAAACACCCCAAAAATTTTGGCCCCAAAACACCCAAAAACCAACCCAAACCATCCCAAAACCACTCCCAGAACCCCAAAAACACCCCAAAAATTACCCCAAAATCAACCCCAAAATCAACCCCAAAACCACCCCAAAAATTCCCCCAAAAAATGATCGCAAACACCTCAAAAATCACCCCGAAACCCTGCAACCATCCAAAAAACACCCCCAAAATTACCCCAAAATCAACCCAAAAACACCCAAAAATCACCCCCAAAACCACCCCAAAAATTTGACCCCGGAAATTCCCAGAAATGCCCCAAACCAGCACCAAAACCACCCAAAAATCACCCCCGAAACACCCAAAAAAATACCCCAAAACTCAACACCAAATGTCCCCAACGTCCCCAACGTCCCCAATGTCCCCAATGTCCCCAGTGTCCCCAATCCCCCCAATGTCCCCAATCCCCCAATGTCCCAATGTCCCCAATGTCCCCAATGTCACCTTTCCGTCCCCGGTGACTGTCCCCACCACGCTCAGGGGACACCTCTCGCCCTGTCAATGTCCCCAATGTCCCCAATGTCACCTTGCCATCTCCTGTGACCGTCCCCACCACGCTCAGGGGACACCTCTCGCACTCCCAATGTCCCCAATGTCCCCAAGGTGTCACCTTGCCGTCCCCGGTGACTGTCCCCACCACGCTCAGGGGGACACCTCTCGCACTCCCAATGTCCCCAATGATGTCCCCAATGTCCCCAAGGTGTCACCTTGCCGTCCCCGGTGACCGTCCCCACCACGCTCAGGGGACACCTCTCGCCCTGTCAATGTCCCCAATGATGTCCCCAATGTCCCCAAGGTGTCACCTTTCCGTCCCCGGTGACCGTCCCCACCACGCTCAGGGGACACCTCTCGCCCTGTCAATGTCCCCAATGATGTCCCCAATGTCCCCAAGGTGTCACCTTTCCGTCCCCGGTGACTGTCCCCACCACGCTCAGGGGACACCTCTCGCCCTGTCAATGTCCCCAATGATGTCCCCAATGTCCCCAAGGTGTCACCTTTCCGTCCCCGGTGACTGTCCCCACCACGCTCAGGGGACACCTCTCGCGCTCCGCCAGGCTCCGCAGCCGCGCCAGCGCCGCCGGCCGCACCAGCAGCGCGTTGGACTCCTGGTACTCGGCCCCCCACAGCTCCAGGATGCTCAGGGTGGGGTCCCCCAGCTGCCACCGATGTCACCAGGGTGTCACCAATGCCACCAGGGTGTCACCAATGCCACCAAGGTGTCACCAAAGTGTCACCCGGGCCATTGGCAGCAATGGCGGCCATCACGGGATGGAAGGGGTTAAAGGCTTTGGGGATCTGGGGATTTGGGGATTTGGGGACACTCAGAGCCTTCCCACAGCTCCAGGATGCTCAGGGTGGGGTCACCCAGCTGCCACCAATGTCACCAAGGAGTCACCAAGGTGTCACCAGAGCCACCAAGGCCACCAAGGTGCCACCCAATGACATCGGTGACACCACGGGATGGAAAGGGTTAAAGGCTTTGGGGACTTGGGGATTTGGGGACAAGGGGACACTCAGAGCCCTCCCACAGCCCCAGGACACTCAGGGTGGGGCCACCCAGCTGCCACCAAGGCCACCAAGGTGTCACCAAGGTGTCACCAAGGTGTCACCAAGGCCATTGGCAGCAATGGCGGCCATCACGGGATGGAAGGGGTTAAAGGCTTTGGGGATTTGGGGACATTGGGGACCCTGGGGACCCTGGGGACATTAGGGACATTGGGGGGACCCTGGGGACAGGGTGTCACCCACCTGGAAGCGGCTGGCGTAGATGACGGCTCCAGCCGGCTCCGAGATCTCCTTCAGGACATTGCCTGGGGACACCAGAGGGACATTGGGGACAATGGGGACATTGGGGGACACCAGAGGGACATTGGGGACAATGGGGACATTGGGGACACCAGAGGGACATTGGGGACACCAGAGGGACATTGGGGACAATGGGGACAGTGGGGACATTGGGGATGTTGGGGACACTGGGGACATTGGGGACATTGGGGGGATTGGGGACACTGGGGACATTGGGGGACATTGGGGCATTGGGGACATTGGGGACAGTGGGGACAGCGTTGGGGACATCAGACTGGCACCACAGACTGGTCCCATGGTGTCCCCCAATGTCCTCAACCTCCCAATGTCCCCAAATGTCCCCAAATGTCCCCAAAGTCCCCAATCTCACCGTTGCCCCCGGTCCCCCGATCATGGATGGGGTTCTCAATGTCCCCAAAGTCCCCAATCTCACCGTTGCCCCCGGCCCCCTGGTCGTGGATGGAGCTGACGGGGTTCCCATCAATGTCCCCAATGTCCCCAAATGTCCCCAATGTCCCCAAATGTCCCCAAATGTCCCCAAAGTCCCCAATCTCACCATTCCCTCCAGCCCCCTGGTCGTGGATGGAGCTGACGGGGTTGGCGGCGCCGCTCTCGACGCAGCCCCGCAGGACCCGGTTCAGCTTCTGCTCCATCTCGGGGTCCCCCGCGCTGCACGGCCCCCAAATCCCGCTCGGCCTCGTTGTCACCCTGCACCTGGGGACACAACGGGGGACATCAGGGGGGTGGCACTGAAATTTTCACAAAAAATTCCATGCGGAAATAGGGAAAATCCAAAAAAATCCCACTAAAAATATCATAATGCCAAAAAAATCCCAACCAGAAATCTCAGAAATCCCAAAATCATAAAAAATCCTGACTGGAAAACCTAAAAATGCCAAAATCCCAAATAAATCCCAACCAGAAACCTCAAAAAAGAATTAAAATCCTACAAAAAACCTGCCTGGAAAACCCAAAAATCCCAAAATCCTAAAAACATCCACCCAGGAATAGGAAAAATCCCATTAAAAACCTGAAAAATCCCACTGAAATCCCAACTGGAAATCCCCAAAAAACCAAAATCTCAAAAAAATTCCAATCAGAAACCTCAAAAATCCCAAAATCCCAAATAAATCCTGACCAGAAAACCTTAAAAATCCCCCCCCCAAAAAAAAATCCCAACTGGAAAACCCAAAAAAATCCCAAATTTGTCAAAAAATCCCAGCCAGAAACCTCAAAAATCCCAAAATCCTAATAAAAATCCAAGGAAATGTCTCAAAAATCCCAAAATCCCAAAAAAAAAACCTCAACGAGAAACCTCAAAAATCCCAAAAATCCTAAAAAAATCCACCCAGGAAGAGCAAAAAAAAAAAAAAAAAATCCCATTAAAAACCTCAAAAATCCCAATGAAATCCCGACTGGAAAACCCCAAAATCTCAAATAAATCCCAACCAGAAACCTCAGTAACCCCAAAATCCTAAAAAATCCCAACCAGAAAACCCCAAAAATCCCAAAGGAAAACCCAAAAACCCCCCAAAAAATCCACCCAGAAATGGCAAAAAAGCCCCAAAAACCCCAAACCCCGCTGGGCCTCGTTGTCACCCTGAACCTGGGGACACCGGGGGGGGTGGCACCAAAAATCCCAAAAAATTCCGTGTGGGAATAACGAAAACTCCAAAAAAATCCACCCAGAAATGCCAAAATCCCAAATAAATCCTGACCAGAAATACCCCAAATACTAAAATCCCTAAAAAATCCCAATCAGAAACTTCAAAAAAACCAAAATAAAAAAAAAAATTCCCAAACCAAAAGCTCAAAAATCCCAAAATCCTAAAAAAAATCCTGACCATAAAACCTAAAAATGCCAAAATCCCAAATAAATCCCAACTGCAAAACCCAAAAATCCCAAAATCCTAAAAAATCCTGACCAGAAAATCTCAAAAATCTCAAAAATCCCAAAATAACAAAAAAATCCCATTAAAAACACCAAAATCCCAATGAAATCCAGACTGGAAAACCCAAAAATGCCAAAATCCCAAAGAAATCCCAACCTGAGACCTCAAAAATCCCCAAATCCTAAAAATCCCCACTGGAAAACCCAAAATTCCCAAATTTCACCAAAAAATCCCAGCCAGGAACATTAAAAAATGCCAAAAATCACAAAAAAAATCCCAATCAGAAAGCCCAAAATCCCAAAAAATCCCAAACAAAAACCGCAAAAATCCCAAAATCCTAAAAAAAATCCTGACCAGAAAACCTCAAAAAAACCAAAATAAAAAAAAATCCCAAACAAAAACTTCAAAAATCCAAAAATCCCAAAAAAATCCCAACTGGAAAACCCAAAAATGCCAAAATCCCAAATAAATCCCAACCAGAAAAGCTCAAAAATCCCAAAAATCCTAAAAAAAATCCACCCAGGAATAGCAGAAAAATCCCATTAAAAACACCAAAATCCCAAATAAAATCCGGACTGGAAACCCCCAAAAAACCAAAATCTCAAAGAAATCCCAACCAGAAACCTCAAAAATCCCCAAATCCTAAAAAATCCCGACTGGAAAACCCAAAAAAAACCAAAATCCCAAAAGAATCCCAACCAGAAACCTCAAAAATCCCAAAATCCAAAAAAAATTCCAGGAAAAATCCCATTAAAAACCTCAAAAATCCCAATGAAATCCCGACTGGAAAACCCCAAAATCCCAAATAAATCCCAACCTGAGACCTCAACAATCCCAAAATCCCAAAAAAATCCCAACTGGAAAACCCAAAAATCCCAAAATCCTAAAAAATCCTGACCAGAAAATCTCAAAAATCCAAAACAGGAAAAAAAATCCCATTAAAAACACCAAAATCCCAATGAAATCTCAACTGGAAAACCCAAAAATCCCAAATTTGTCAAAAAATCCCAGCCAGGAACATTAAAAATGCCAAAATCCCAAATAAATCCCATTCAGAAACCCAAAATCCCAAAAAATCCCAAACAAAACCCACAAAAATCCCAAAATTAAAAAAAAAATCCTGGCCAGAAAACCCAAAAATGCCAAAATCCCCAAAAAATCCCAACCAGAAACCTCAGAAACCCAAAATCCTACAATAAACCTGACCAGAAAACATCAAAAATCCCAAAATCCCCCCCAAAAAAAATCCCAAATTTGTCAAGAAATCCCAGCCAGGAACATTAAAAATGCAAAATCCAAAAAAATCCCAATCAGAAACCCCAAAATCCCCCAAAAAATTCCAAACAGAAACCTCAAAAATCGCAAAATCCTAAAAAAAAAACCTGACTGGAAAATCCAAAAATCCCCAAATCCCAAATAAATCCCAACCAAAAACCTCAAAAACCCAAAATCCAACAAAAATCCTGACCAGAAAATCTCAAAAATCCCAAAATAACAAAAAAATCCCATTAAAAACACCAAAATCCCAATGAAATCCAGACTGGAAAACCCAAAAATGCCAAAATCCCAAAGAAATCCCAACCAGAAACCTCAAAACTCCCCAAAATCCTAAAAAATCCCCACTGAAAAACCCAAAATTCCCAAATTTCACCAAAAAATCCCAGCCAGGAACATTAAAAAATGCCAAAAATCACCAAAAAAAATCCCAATCAGAAAGCCCAAAATCCCAAAAAATCCCAAACAAAAACTTCAAAAATGCCAAAATCCTAAAAAAAATCCTGACTAGAAAACCTCAAAAAAACCAAAATAAAAAAAAAATCCCAGGACAAAAACTTCAAAAATCCCAAAATCCTAAAAGATCCTGACTGGAAAACCCAAAAAATCCAAAATCCCAAAAAAATCCCAACTGGAAAACCCAAAAATCCCAAAATCCCAAATAAATCCCAACCAGAAAAGCTCAAAAATCCCAAAAATCCTAAAAAAAATCCACCCAGGAATAGCAGAAAAATCCCATTAAAAACACCAAAATCCTAAAAAAAATCCTGACTGGAAACCCCCAAAAAACCAAAATCTCAAAGAAATCCCAACCAGAAACCTCAAAAATCCCCAAATCCTAAAAAATCCCGACTGGAAAACCCAAAATCCCAAAGAAATCCCGACCCGAATACCCCTAAAATCCCAAAGGAAAACCCAAAACCCCCAGAAATGCCAAAATCCAAAAAAAATCCTGAGCAGAAAACCTAAAAATGCCAAAATCCCCAAAAAATCCCAACCTGAGACCTCAAAAATCCCCAAATCCCAAATAAATCCCAACCAAAAACCTCAAAAAACCCAAAATCCAACAAAAATCCTGACCAGAAAATCTCAAAAATCCCAAAATAACAAAAAAATCCCATTAAAAACACCAAAATCCCAATGAAATCCTGCCTGGAAAACCCAAAAATGCCAAAATCCCAAATCAATCCCAACCAGAAACCTCAAAAATCCCAAAAATCCTAAAAAAATCCCCACTGAAAAACCCAAAATTCCCAAATTTCACAAGAAAATCCCAGCCAGGAACATTAAAAAATGCCAAAAATCACCAAAAAAAATCCCAATCAGGAAGCCCAAAATCCCAAAAAATCCCAAACAAAAAGTTCAAAAATCCCAAAATCCTAAAAAAAATCCTGACTGGAAAACCCAAAAATCCCAAAATCCCAAAAACATCCCTCCAGGAATAGGAAAAATCCCATTAAAAACCTGAAAAATCCCAGTGAAATCCCGACTGGAAATCCCCAAAAAACCAAAATCCCAAAAAAATTCCAATCAGAAACCTCAAAAAATCCCAAAATCCCAAATAAATCCTGACCAGAAAACCTTAAAAATCCCCCCCCAAAAAAAAAATCCCAACTGGAAAACCCAAAAAAATCCCAAATTTGTCAAAAAATCCCAGCCAGAAACCTCAAAAATCCCAAAACCCTAATAAAAATCCCAAGGAAATGTCTCAAAAATCCCAAGATCCCAAAAAAAAACCTCAACGAGAAACCTCAAAAATCCCAAAAATCCTAAAAAAATCCACCCAGGAAGAGCAAAAAAAAAAAAATCCCATTAAAAACCTCAAAAATCCCAATGAAATCCCGACTGGAAAACCCCAAAATCCCAAATAAATCCCAACCTGAGACCTCAAAAATCCCAAAATCCCAAAAAAAATCCCTACTGGAAAACCCAAAAATGCCAAAATCCCAAATAAATCCCAACCTGAAACCTCAAAAATCCCCAAATCCTAAAAAATCCCCACTGAAAAACCCAAAATTCCCAAATTTCACCAAAAAATCCCAGCCAGGAACATTAAAAAATGCCAAAAATCACAAAAAAAAAATCCCAATCAGAAAGCCCAAAATCCCAAAAAATCCCAAACAAAAACTTCAAAATGGCAAAATCCTAAAAAAATCCCAACTGGAAAACCCAAAAATCCCAAAATCCCAAATAAATCCCAACCAGAAACCTCAAAAATCCCAAAAATCCTAAAAAAATCAACCCAGGAATAGCAGAAAAATCCCATTAAAAACACCAAAATCCCAATAAAATCCTGACTGGAAAACCCAAAAATGCCAAAATCCCAAATAAATCCCAACCTGAGACCTCAAAAATCCCCAAATCCTAAAAAAACCCGACTGGAAAACCCAAAATCCCAAATAAATCCCGACCAGAATACCCCTAAAATCCCAAAGGAAAACCCAAAACCCCCCAGAAATGCCAAAATCCTAAAAAAAATCATGACCAGAAAACCCCAAAATCCCAAAATCCCCAAAAAATCCCAACCAAAAACCTCAAAAATCCCAAAATCCCAAAAGAATCCCAACCAAAAACCTCAAAAATCCCAAAATCCAAAAAAAATTCCAGGAAAAATCCCATTAAGAACCTCCAAAATCCCAATAAAATCCGGACTGGAAATCCCCAAAACCCCAAAAAATCCCAACCAGAAACCTCAAAAAAGCCAAAATCCCAAATAAATCCTGCCTGGAAAACCCAAAAATCCCAAATTTGTCCAAAAATCCCAGGCAGGAACATTAAAAATGCCAAAATCCCAAATAAATCCCAATCAGAAAGCCCAAAATCCCAAAAAATCCCAAACAAAAACCACAAATATCCCAAAATCTTTAAAAAATCCCGACTGGAAAATCCCCAAATCCCCAAAAAAATCCCAATCAGAGACCTCAAAAATCCCAAAATCCCCCAAAAATCCAAGCCAGAAACCTCAAAAAAACCAAAATAAAACAAAAATTCCCAAACAAAAGCCTCAAAAATCCCAAAATCCTACAAAAATCCCGACTGGAAATCCCCAAAATCCCCAAAAAAATCCCAAACAGAAACCTCAAAAATCCCAAAATCCGCCCAGAAAGCCCCAAAAATCCCAACTGAAAACCCAAAAAGCCAAAAAAATCCACCCAGAAATGGCAAAAATCCCCCCAGGAACCCCAAAAATCCCCAAAATCCAAAAAAAAACCTGAGCAGAAAACCCAAAAATTCCAAAATCCCAAAAAAATCCCAACCAGAAACTTCAAAAAAAACCAAAATCATAAAAAAAATCCCAACTGGAAAACTCAAAAATCCCAAAATCCCAAAAAAAGCCCTGAGCAGAAAACCCAAATTCCCTCAAATCCCCCCAAAACTCCCCAAAATCCCCCAAAATTCCCTCAAATCCCCCAAATCTCACAAATTCCACCCAAAATTCCCCAAAATTCCCCAAATTCCCACGAAATCCTCCCAAATTCCCCAATTTCCACCCAAATTCCACCCCAAATCCCAAATTTTCCCAAAATGTCCCAATTTCTGCCCCAAATTCCCCCAAATCTGCCCCAAATTCCACTGAAAATCCCAAAAATACACCAAAAATCCCCAAATTTTCCCAAATTCCCCAATTTCAACCCAAAATCCCCCCAAAATCCCCAAAAATCCTCCCAAAATCCCCCAAATCCCCCCCAAATCCCCAATTTTCCCAAAATCTGTGGAATTTCCCCCAACCTGGACGGAGGCGGCGCCCCTCCCCCCACCCCCACCCTGTAGATGGGACCCAAAAATACCCAAAAATTCTCAATTTTCCCAAAAATCCACCCAAAAACCCCCAAATTCACCAGAAATCCCCAAAATTTCCCAAATCCCCAATTCCCCCCCAAAAAACCTGAATTTTCCCAAAATTCCCCAAATTCAACCCAAAAATCACCCAAATTCACAAAGTCAGACTTTCCCAAAATCCACAAATTTCACCCCAAATTCGTCCCCAAATTCCATCCAAAAAACCCTGAATTTTCCCAAAATCCCCCAAATTCCACCCAAATCCCCCCAAATTCCATTTAAAATTGCCCCCTAAATCCCCAATTTCCCCCCAAATTTTCCCAAAATCCCCCAAATCGCTCCAAAAATCCCACAAATTCCACCCAAAATTCCTCTGAAAATCCTCCAAAGTCACCAAAAATCTCCAATTTTTACCAAAATCCCCCAAATTGCCCCCAAAAACGCCCCGAAATTCACCCAAAAACCCAAAATTCCCCCAAAATCCCCCCAAATTCCCCCAATTTCCACCCAAAAACCCCCAAATTCCTGCCCAAAATCCCCCCAAAATTCCAAATTCCCACAAAATTCTCCCAAATTCCCCCAAATCCACCCATAAACCCCAGAATTCCACCCCAAAAATCCCAAATTTTCCCCAAATTCCCCCAAAACCCATGAATTTTCCCAAAATTCCCCAAATTCCACCCACAAATCACCAAAATTCACCAAACATCCCCAAATTTCCCCCAAATTCCACCCCAAATTTCCCCTAAAATTCCAAATTTTCCCAAAATGCCCAAAATTCTCCCAATTTCCACCAAAAATTCTCCTGAAAATCCCCCAAATTCACCAAAAATCCCCAAATTCCACCCAAAATTCCCCCAATTTCCTCCCAAATTCCACCCAAAACCCCCCCAAATCCTCCAAAACCCCCAAAAATTCACCCCAAATTTCCCAAATTCCAATCAAATTCCCCCCAAAATCCCCCCAAATCCCGATTTTCCCAAAATCCCGGGGAATTTCCCCCAACCTGCACGGAGGAGTTGCCCCTCCCCCCACGCCGAGGCGGCACACGGGGACCCAAAATCCCAGAAATTCCCAAAATCCCCAAAATCCACCCAAATTCCCCGCGCAAAATCCGAACTTTATCAAATTTCCCCAATTTCCACCAAAAATCCCCAAATTTTCCCAAAATCCCCCGAATTCCCACCAAAATTCCCCTGAAAATCCCCCAAATTCACCGCAGATCCCCAAACTGCACCCAAAATTCCCCCAAAATTCCTCCAAAACCCCCAAAAATTCACCCAAATCCCCCCAAATCCACTCAAATTCCGCCCAAATTTTCCCAAAATCCCCCAAATCGCGATTTTCCCAAAATCCCGGGAATTTTCCCCAACCTGCACGGAGGAGGCGCCCCTCCCCCCACACCCATCCTGTGCACCAGAACCCAAAATCCCCCAAAAATCCTCAATTTTCCCAAAATCCCCCAAATTCCACCCAAAATCCACCCATAAACCCCAGAATTCCACCCCAAAAATCCCAAATTTTCCCCAAATCCCCAAATTCCCCCGATTTCCACCCAAAATTCCCCTGAAAATCCCCCAAATTCCACTCAAATTCCCTCCAAAATCCCCAAAATCACCAAAAAATCCTCCCAAAATCCCTCCAATTCCACCCAAAATCCCCCAAATTTCACCCAAATCCCGATTTTCCCAAAATCCCGGGAATTTCCCCCAACCTGCACGGAGGAGTTGCCCCTCCCCCCACGCCGAGGCGGCACACGGGGACCCAAAATCCCCAGAAATTCCCAAAATCCCCAAAATCCACCCAAATTCCCCGCGCAAAATCCGAACTTTATCAAATTTCCCCAATTTCCACCAAAAATCCCCAAATTTTCCCAAAATCCCCCGAATTCCCACCAAAATTCCCCTGAAAATCCCCCAAATTCACCAAAAATCCCCCAAAATTCCCCAAAATTCCCCCAAAATTCCTCCAAAACCCCCAAAAATTCACCCAAAATCCCCCCAAATCCACTCAAATTCCGCCCAAATTTTCCCAAAATCCCCCAAATCCCGATTTTCCCAAAATCTCGGGAATTTCCCCCAACCTGCACGGAGGAGGCGCCCCTCCCCCACGCCCATCCTGTACACCGGGACCCAAAATCCCCCCAAAAATCCTCAATTTTCCCAAAATCCCCCAAATTCCACCCAAAATCCACCCACAAGCCCCAAAATTCCACCCCAAAAATCCCAAATTTTCCCCAAATTCCTCCCAAATTCCTCCCAAAATTCCCCTGAAAATCCCTCAAATTCCACCCAAAATCCCCCCAAAAATCTCCAAAAAATCCTCAATTTTCCCAAAATCCCCCAAATTCAACCCAAAAATCCCCCAAATTCACCAAAAATCCCCAAATCCCCCATTCCTCCCCAAATTCCACCCCACGTTCATCCCCAAATTCCCCCCAAAAAACCTGAATTTTCCCCAAATCCCCCAATTTCCACCCAAAATTCCTCTGAAAACCCCCAAATTTTCCCAAAATGCCCCGAAATCCACCCAAAAAACCCAAAATTCCACCCCAATTTACCCCCAAAATCCCCGAATTCCTGCCCAAAATTCCCACTAAGTCCCCCCAAATTCCACCCAAAATTCCCCTGAAAATCCCCCAAATTCCACTCAAAATTCCCCCCTAAATCCCCAATTTTCCCCCAAATTTTCCCAAAACCCCCCAAATCCCGATTTTCCCAAAATCCCCGGAATTTCCCCCAACCTGCACGGAGGAGGCGCCCCTCCCCCCACCCCCATCCTCTGCACCGGGACCCAAAATCCCCCAAATTCACCCAAAATCCCCCAAAATTCCCCCCAAATCCCTCAAATTCACCCAAATTTTCCCAAAACCGCGGGAATTTCCCCCAACCTGGACGGAGGAGGCGCCCCTCCCCCCACACCGATGCGGCACACGGGGGACCCAAAATCCCCCAAAATTCTCAATTTCCCCAAAAATCCACCCATGTCCCCCAAAATCCCACCCCAAAAATCCCAAATTTTCCCCAAATCCCTCCCAAAATTCCTCAATTTTCACCCAAAATTCCCCTGAAAATCCCCCAAATTCACCAAAAATCCCCACATTTTCCCAAATTTCACCCAAAATCCCCCCAAAATTCCCAAATTCCCAGGAAATCCTCCCAAAATTGCCCTGAAAATCCCCCAAAATCCCCGAAAATTCACCCAAGATCTCTCAAATTCCACCCAATTTCCACCCCAAAATCCACCCAAAATCCACCCAAAATCCCCAGAAATTCCCAAAATCCACCCAAATTCCCCCCACAAAATCCTACCTTTATCAAATTCCCCAATTTCCACCAAAAATCCCCAAATTTTCCTAAAATCCCCCAAATTCCTCGCAAATTCCCCCAATTTCCACCCAAAATTCCACCAAAATGCTCCCAAATTCCACCAATTTCCTCCCAAATTCCACCCAAAACCCCCCAAAATTCCTCCAAAACCCCCAAAAATTCACCCAAAATCCCCCAAATTTCACCCAAAATCCCGATTTTCCCAAAATCCCGGGAATTTCCCCCAACCTGGACGGAGGAGGTGCCCCTCCCCCACCCCCACCCTGTGCACCGGGACCCAAAATCCGCCCAAAATCCCCCAAAAATCCTCAATTTTCACAAAATTTCCCAAATTCCACCCGATTTTTCCCCCAAAATCCCCAAATTCCACCCAAAAATGCCCCGAAATCCACCCAAGTTCCCCCAATTTCCACCCAAAAATCCCCAATTTCCTCCCAAATTCACCAAAAATCCCCAAATTCCTGCCCAAAATCCCCCCAAATCCCCCCACAATCCCCCCAAAATTCCCCCAAATTCCCACTAAATCCTCCCAAGTTCTCCCAATTTCCACCCAAAATTCCACAATTTCCACTCAAATTCCCCCCAAAATTCCCAAATTCCCACTAGATCCTCCCAAAATTCCACCCCAAATCCCCCAAAATTCACCCAAATTCCACCCAAAATTCCCCTCAAAATCCCCCCAAAATCCCCCAAATTCACCCAAATTTCCCAAAATCCCGGGGTTTGGCCCCAGACCTGGAAGGAGGAGGCGCCCCTCCCCCCACGCCGATGCGGCACACGGGGACCCAAAATCCCCCCAAAAATCCTCAATTTTCCCAAAATCCCCCAAATTCCACCCAAAATCCACCCACAAACCCCAAAATTCCACCCCAAAAATCCCAAATTTTCCCCAAATTCCTCCCAAATTCCTCCCAAAATTCCCCTGAAAATCCCTCAAATTCCACCCAAAATCCCCCCAAAAATCTCCAAAAAATCCTCAATTTTCCCAAAATCCCCCAAATTCAACCCAAAAATCCCCCCAATTCACCAAAAATCCCCAAATCCCCCATTCCTCCCCAAATTCCACCCCAAGTTCATCCCCAAATTCCCCCCAAAAAACCTGAATTTTCCCCAAATCCCCCAATTTCCACCCAAAATTCCTCTGAAAACCCCCAAATTTTCCCAAAATGCCCCGAAATCCACCCAAAAAACCCAAAATTCCACCCCAATTTACCCCCAAAATCCCCGAATTCCTGCCCAAAATTCCCACTAAGTCCCCCCAAATTCCACCCAAAATTCCCCCCTAAATCCCCAATTTTCCCCCAAATTTCCCAAAATCCCCCAAATCGCGATTTTCCCAAAATCCCGGGAATTTCCCCCAACCTGCACGGAGGAGGCGCCCCTCCCCCACACCCATCCTGTGCACCAGAACCCAAAATCCCCCAAAAATCCTCAATTTTCACAGAATTCCCCCAAATTCCACCCAAAATCCACCCATAAACCCCAGAATTCCACCCCAAAAATCCCAAATTTTCCCCAAATCCCCAAATTCCCCCGATTTCCACCCAAAATTCCCCTGAAAATCCCCCAAACTCCACTCTAATTCCCTCCTAAATCCCCCAAATTCCCCCCAAAATCCCCCAAATTTTCCCCCAAAATCCATCCAATTTTCCCCCAAATTTTCCCAAAATCCCCCGAATTCCAACCAAAATTCCCCTGAAAATCCCCCAAATTCACCACAAATCCCCAAATTGCACCCAAAATTCCCCCAAAATTCCCCCAAAATTCCTCCAAAACCCCCAAAAATTCACCCAAATTCCCCCAAAATCCACTCAAATTCCGCCCAAAAATGCCCCGAAATCCACCCAAGTTCCCCAATTTCCACCCAAAAACCCCCAAATTCCTGCCCAAATTCCCCAAATTCCCCCA
Organism: Passer domesticus; assembly: GCF_036417665.1. Taxonomy (NCBI): domain Eukaryota; kingdom Metazoa; phylum Chordata; class Aves; order Passeriformes; family Passeridae; genus Passer; species Passer domesticus. Next base: position 5,276,626 of record NC_087502.1, on the reverse strand, counting down.
AAATTCCCAAATTCCCACAAATTCCCCTGAAAATCCCCCAAATTCACCAAAAATCCCCCAAATTTCCCCGAAAATCCCCCTAAAATCCCCCAAATTCCCCCAAAATTCCCAAACTCCCACTAAATCCCCCCAAATTCCCCCAAATTCCCCCCAAAATCCCCCAAATTCCCCCCAAAACTCCCCAAATCCCCGATTTTCCCAAAATCCCAGGGTTTGGCCCCAGACCTGCACGGAGGAGGCGCCCCTCCCCCCACGCCCATCCTGTGCACCGGGACCCAAAATCCCCCAAATTCCACCCAAAATTCCCCTGAAAATCCCCCAAATTCACCAAAAATCCCCAAATTTTCCCAAATTCCACCCAAAATTCCCAATTTCCCATGAAATCCTCCCAAAATTGCCCTGAAAACCCCCCAAAATTCCTCCAAAATCCCCAAAAATTCACCCCAAATTCCCCAAATTCCCCCAAATCGCGATTTTCCCAAAATCCCGGGAATTTCCCCCAACCTGCACGGAGGAGGCGCCCCTCCCCCCCACCCCCATCCTCTGCACCGGGACCCAAAATCCCCCAAAAATCCCCCAAATTCCACCCAAAATCCCCCAAAATTCCCCCCAAATCCCCCAAATTTCACCCAAATTTTCCCAAATCCCCCAAATCCCGATTTTCCCAAAACTGGTGGAATTTGCCCCAACCTGGACGGAGGAGGCGGCCCCTCCCCCCACGCCGATGCGGTACACGGGCCCGCCCAGCTTCACCACCAGCATCCCTGGGGGGGGGGGAACACAAATTTGGGGGAATTTGGGGGGATTTGGGAGTTTTGGGGGAATTTTGGGGAAATTTGGGATTTTTGGGGGGAATTTGGGTGGAATTTGGGGGATTTTGTGGAGGAATTTGGGGAATTTGGGGGGATTTTTGGGGAAATCTGGGATTTGGGTGGAAATTTGGGGATTTTGGGGGAGATTTGGGGGATTTTGGGGGGATTTTTGGGTGGAAATTGGGGAATTTGGGGAAAATTTGGGGGATTTTCAGGGGAATTCTTGGGTGGAAATTGGGGAATTTGGGGAAAATTTGGGGGTTTTGGGGGGAAATTTGAGGGAAAATTTGGGATTGGGGTGGAAAATGGGGGATTTGGGGAAAATTTGGGATTTTGGAGGGAAATTTTGGGGATTTTTGGGGTGGATTTTGGGGTGGTTTGGGGGATTTGGGGGATTTTTGGGGAAATTTGGGGGAATTTCGGGGGAAATTTTGGGAGGAATTGGGAGGATTTTTGGGGAGATTTGGGGGATTTTGGGGAAATTTGGGGGATTTTATGGGAAATTTGGGGAAAATCTGGGGGATTTGGGGGATTTTCAGGGGAATTTTGGGTGAAATGTGGGGGATTTGGGGAAAATTTGGGGAAATTTGGGGGATTTTCAGAGAATTTTGGGTGGAAATTGGGGGATTTTGGGAAAATTTGGGATTTTTGGGGGGATTTGGAGGGAAATTTGGGGGAAATTTGGGGATTTTTGGGGGAATTTTGGGGAAAATTTGGGATTTTTGGGGGAATTTGGGAGGATTTTTGGGGAATTTGGGGGGATTTTTGGGGGAAATTTGGGATTTGGGAGATTTTGGGGGAAATGGGGGGAATTTCCAGGGGAATTTTGAGTTGAAATTGGGGGATTTTGGGAAATTTTGGGGTTTTTTGGGGGGGATTTTCAAGGAAAATTTGGGGATTTCGGGGGGAATTTGGAGGGAGTTTTGGGGGATTTTGGGGTGAAATTTGGGGGATTTTTGGGGGATGTTGTGTGGGAATTGGGGGATTTTGGGAAAATTTGGAGGAGGTTTGGGGGATTTTGGGGAAATTTCGGGGATTTTCAGGGGAATTTTGGGTTGGAATTGGGGAATTTGAGGAAAATATGGGGTTTTTTTGTGGGGATCTGGAGGATTTTGGGGGGCTCTGGGGAAAATTTGGGGATTTTTGGGGAAATTTGGGGGATTTTGGGTGGGAATTGGGGGATTTTGGGGGGATTTTTGGGTGAAATTTGGAGGGTTTTGGGGAAATTTGGGGGATTTTCAGTGGAATTTTGGGTGGAAATTGGGGATTTTGGGAAAAATTTGGGGGGTTTTGGGGAGATTTGGGGGATTTTTGGGGGGTTGGGGGTGGATTTTGGGGATTTTTGGGTGGGTTTGGGGGATTTTTGGGGGAAGTTTTGGCAGATTTGGGGGGATCAAGGGGAGACTGGGGGGGATTTTGGGAAAATCTGGGGGATTTTCAGGGAATTTTGGGTGGAAATTGGGGATTTTGGGAACATTTGGGATATTTCATATTTTAGTGTATTTTGGGGGCATTTTTGGGTCATTTTGGGGGCATTTTTGGGTCATTTTGGGGTCATTTTTGGATCATTTTGGGGTCATTTTTGGGGCATATTTGAGGATATTTTTGGGTCATTTTGGGGTCATTTTTTGTGTCATTTCGGGGTTATTTTTTGGGCATTTTTGGGGCGTATTTTAGGATGTTTTTGGGTCATTTTTGGATGATTTTTGGAGTTATTTTTGGATCATTTTGGGGTCATTTTTGGGGCATATTTGAGGATATTTTTGGGTCATTCTGAGGTTATTTTTGTGCCATTTTTGGGGGTATTTTTGGGGTCTTTTGGGGTATTTTTTGGGCATATTTGAGGATATTTTTGGATCATTTTGGGATCATTTTGGGTTATTTTTGGATCATGTTTGGGGTATTTTTGAGGCCTATTTGAGGATATTTTTGGGTCATTTTGGGGTCATTTTTGTGCCATTTTTGGGGGTATTTTTGGGTCATGTTTGGGTATTTTTTGGGCATATTTGAGGATATTTTTGGTCATTTTGGGATCATTTTTGGGTTATTTTTGGGGTCATGTTTGGGGTATTTTTGGGTCATATTTTAGGATATTTTTGTGTCATTCTGAGGTTATTTTTGTGCCATTTTTGGGGGTATTTTTGGGGTCTTTTTGGGCATTTTTTGGGCATATTTGAGGATATTTTTGGATCATTTTGGGATCATTTTTGGGTTATTTTTGGGATCATGTTTGGGATATTTTTGAGGCATATTTGAGGATATTTTTGGGTCATTTTGGGGTCATTTTTGTGTCATTTTTGGGGTATTTTTGGGTCATGTTTGGGTATTTTTTGGGCATATTTGAGGATATTTTTGGTCATTTTGGGATCATTTTTGGGTTATTTTTGGGATCATGTTTGGGGTATTTTTGAGGCCTATTTGAGGATATTTTTGGGTCATTTTTGGGGTATTTTTGGGGCATATCTGAGGGTATTTTTGCATCATTTTGGGATCATTTTTGGGTCATGTTTGTTATATTTTTGTGTCATGTTTGGGGTAATTTTTGGGTCATATTTGGGGTATTTTTGGGGCATATTTTCGGTTATTTTTGGGTCATTTTGAGGCTATTTTTGGGCCATTTTTCGATTATTTTGGGGCCATTTTTGGGTGATTTATAGGGCACGTTTGGGGTATTTTTGGGTCATTTTGAGGCTATTTTTGTGTCACATTTGAGGATATTTTTGGGTCATTTTGGGGTCATTTTTGGATCATTTTGGGATCATTTTTGGGTCATGTTTGGGATAGTTTTGTGTCACGTTTGGGGTAATTTTTGGGTCATTTTTGGGTCATATCTGGGGTATTTTTGGGGCATATTTTTGGGTTATTTTTTGACTATTTTTGGGCCATTTTTTCATTATTTTTGGGTTCATTTTTGGGTTATTTATAGGGCACGTTTGGGGCATTTTTGGGTCATTTTGAGGCTATTTTTGTGTCACATTTGAGGATATTTTTGGGTCATTTTGGGGTCATTTTTGGGGTCATATTTGGGGTCATTTTTGGATCATTTTGGGGTCATTTTTGGGTTATTTTTGGGGTCATGTTTGGGGTATTTTTGGGTCATATTTTAGGATATTTTTGGGTCATTCTGAGGTTATTTTTGTGTCATTTTTGGGGTATTTTTGGGTCATATTTGGGGTATTTCTGGGGCATATTTGAGGATTTTTTGGTCATTTTGGGGTCATTTTTGGGTCATATTTGGGTCATTTTTGGGTCATTTTTGGGTCATTTTTGGGTCATTTTTGGGGTAATTTTTGGGTCATGTTTGGAGTATTTTTGGGGCATATTTTAGGCTATTTTTGTGTCATATCTGAGGATATTTTGTGGCCAATCTGAGGCCATTTTGGCGCCGTTTTGGGCCGTTTTTGGGCAGTTTTGGCCCACCTGGCTCGGGGGGCTCCTTGCGGACGTGCTCGTCCTCCAGGGCTCCGATGCCGCCGCTGAACATCACGGGCTTGATCCACTCCCGCCGCTGCCCCCCGGGCAGCACCTGCCCGAAGGAGCGCGCGAAGCCTGCAGCCCAAAATCCGTCAAAATCCGCCCCAAATTACCCGGAATCGGCAAAAAAATCCGGCCAGAATCGGCCGAAAACGGCCGAAATTGGGGAAAAATGAAAACGGCAAAAAACGGCAAAAATTGAGCTCAAAACCATCGTGAAATAACACAAAATTAAACCAAAATCACCCCAAAATCCCAGCCAAAATCACCCCAACCAGAGAAACCCAAAATCCACCCAAATTTACCCAAAATCGCCAAAAAAATCCGGCCAGAATCGGCCGAAAACGGCCGAAATTGGGGAAAAATGAAAACGGCAAAAACCGGCAAAAATTGAGCTCAAAACCATCGTGAAATAACACAAAATTAACCAAAATCACCCCAAAATCCCAGCCAAAATCACCCCAACCAGAGAAACCCAAAATCCACCCAAAATTACCCGAAATCGGCAAAAAAATCCGGCCAGAATCGGCCAAAATCGGCCGAAATTGGGGAAAAATGAAAACGGCAAAAAACGGCAAAAACTGATCCAAACCCATCATGAAATAACACAAAAATCACCCAAAAATTCCAGCCAAAATCACCCCAAATTAACCAAATTGGAGAAACCCAAAATCCCTCAATTCACCCCAAAATCAGCCCCAAAGTCACCCCAAAACCTGCCCAAGATCAGCCCAAAAATCAGCCCCAAAATCGTCCCAAATTAACCCAAAATCAGCCCCAAAATCACCCAAAAATCCCAGCCAGAATCACCCCAAATCACCCAAATTGGAGAAACCCAAAATCCCCCAAATTCACCCCAAAATCAGCCCCAAAACCAGCCCCAAAATCAGCCCAAATTTACCCAAAAATCAGCCCCAAAATCAGCCCAAATTTACCCAAAAATCCCAGCCAGAATCACCCCAAATCACCCAAATTGGAGAAACCCAAAATGCCTCGAAATCCACGCAAATTTACCGAAAATCACAAAAAAAAATTGGGCCAGAATCGGCCGAAATTGGAGAAAAATGAAAACGGCAAAAAAAGGGCAAAAATTGACCCAAAACCAGCCCAAAACCATCCTGAAATAACCCAAAATTAAACCAAAATCACCCAAAAATCCCAGCCAGAATCACCCAAATTGGAGAAACCCAAAATCCCTGAAATTTACCCCAAAATCAGCCCCAAAATCAGCCCCAAAATCATCCCAAAATCTGTCCAAGATCAGCACCAAAATCCCCCCAAATTAACCCAAAATCAGCCCAAAACCACCCAAAAATCCCAGCCAGAATCACCTCGAATTACCCACATTGGAGAAACCCAAAATCCCTCAAATTCACCCCAAAATCAGCCCCAAAACCTGCCCGAGATCAGCCCAAAAATCGCCCCAAAATCGCCCCAAAATCAGCCCAAATTTACCCAAAAATCCCAGCCAGAATCACCCCAAATGACCCAAATTGGAGAAACCCAAAATCCCTCAAATTCACCCCAAAATCAGCCCCAAAAAATCATCCTAAAATCGTCCCAAAACAGCTCCAAATCAGCCCAAATTTACCCAAAATCACCCAAAAATCCCAATCAAAATCACCCCAAATTACCCAAAATGGGGAAACACAAAATCCCTGAACTTCACCCCAAAATTAACCCAAAAACATCCCCAAAATCAGCCCTAAATTAACCCAAAATCCCCCAAAATAAACCCAAAAAAAATCCCCAAATTAAACCAAAATCACCCAAAAATCCCAGCCAGAATTGCCTCAAATTACCAAAATTGGAGAAACCAAAAATCCCTGAAATTCACTCCAAAATCAGCCCAAAAATCAGCCGCAAAATCGCCCCAAAATCAGCCAAAAAAATCCCCAAAATCAGCCCAAAACCACCCAAAAATTCCCAGCCAAAATCACCCCAAATTACCCAAAATGGGGAAACCCAAAATCCCCCAAAATCAGCCCAAAATTAACCCCAAATCAACCTGAATAATACCAAAATTAACCAAAATCCCCCAAAAATCCCAGCCAGAATCACCTCACATCACCCAAATCGGAGAAACCCAAAATCCCCCAAATTCACCCCAAAATCAGCCCCAAAAAATCATCCTAAAATCGTCCCAAAACAGCTCCAAATCAGCCCAAATTTACCCAAAATCTGCCCCGAAATCACCCAACAATCCCAATCAAAATCAGCCTCAAATCAGCCCCAAAAGATCCCAAAATTGCCCCAAATGTCCCGAAACGTCCCCAAAACGTCCCCAAATTGTCCCCAAACACCCCAAAATTGTCCCCAAAAACTCCCTAAAATGACCCTAAAACCACCCAAAATTGTCCAAAAATGGTCCCAAACATCCCAAAATGGTCCTAAACCCACCCAAAATTGTCCCCAAATTGTCCCAAAATGTCCCAAAATTATCCCCAAACACCCCAAAATTGTCCCCAAAAACTCCCTAAAACTGCCCCAAATCCCCGAAAACTGGCCCCAAAACCACCCAAAATTCTCCCAAAATTCTCCCAAATTGTCCCCAAAACCTCCTAAATGTCCCCAAACCCCCCAAAACACCCCCAAATTGCCCCAAAACGGCCCCAAAATTGTCCCCAAATTGTCCCAAAATTGGCCCCAAAAACTCCCTAACATGGCCCCAAATCCCCCAAAATGGCCCCAAAACCACCCAAAATTGCCCCAAATGTCCCCAAATTGTCCCAAAATTGTCCCCAAATCCCCCAAAACTGTCCCCAAAAACTCCACAAAATGGCCACAAAACCACAGAAAATGGCCCTAAAACCACCCAAAATGGCCCCAGATTGTGCCCAAAGGTCCTAAAATGTCCCCAAAACCCCCAAATTTGGCCCCGAAAACTCCCCAAAACCACCCAAAACTGCCCCAAAATTGTCCCCAAACATCCCCAAATCCTCCCAAATTGCCCAAAATCCCCGGAATTGTCCCCAAATTCTCCCAAATTCTCCCAAATTGTCCCCAAAACCACCCGCAATGTCCCCAAAATTGTCCCAAAATGTCCCCAAACGTCCCCAAATTGCCCAAAATTGCCCCAAATTGTCCCCAAATTGTCCCCAAACACCCCAAAATTGTCTCCAAAAACTCCTTAAAGTGTCCCAAAACCACCCAAAATTGCCCCAAAAACTCCCTAAAATGGCCCCGAAACCGCCCCAAATGGCCCCAAAACTGCCCCAAAATTGTCCCCAAACACCCCAAAATCCTCCCAAATTGCCCAAAATCCCCGGAATTGTCCCCAAAGTGTCCCCAAACACCCCAAAACACCCCAAAAGTGTCCCCAAAACCTCCCCAAAATGGTCCTAAAATCACCCAAAACTGCCCCAAAATTGTCCCCAAACATCCCCAAATCCTCCCAAATTGTCCCAAAACCACCTGAAATGTCCCCAAAATTGTCCCAAAATGTCCCCAAATTGTCCCCAAACACCCCAAAATTGTCTCCAAAAACTCCTTAAAGTGTCCCAAAACCACCCAAAATTGCCCCAAAAACTCCCCAAAATGGCCCCGAAACCGCCCAAAATGGCCCCAAAACTGCCCCAAAGTTGTCCCCAAACATCCCCAAACTGCCCGGAATTGCCCTAAATCCCCGGAATTGTCCCCAAATTCTCCCAAACTGCCCCAAATTGCCCAAAATCCCCGGAATTGTCCCCAAATTGTCCCAAATGTCCCCAAATGTCTCAAAAATGTCCCAAAATTGTTCCCAAAATGTCCCCAAAATTGTCCCCAAATCCCCCAAATTTGGCCCCAAAAACTCCCCAAAATGGCCCCAAAACCACCCAAAACTACCCCAAAATTGCCCCAAAACCACCCAAAATGTCCCCAAAATGTCCCCAAAGTCCCCAAATTGCCCAAAATTGCCCCAAATTGTCCCAAATTGTCCCCAAACACCCAAAATTGTCCCCAAAAACTCCCCAAAACGGCCCTAAAACCACCCAAAACGGCCCCAAAACCGCCCCAAAACTGCCCCAAAATTGTCCCCAGACATCCCCAAATCCTCCTGAACTCTCCCAAATTGCCCAAAATCCCCGGAATTGTCCCCAAACCCCCCCCCGGTGCCACCTGCCAGCAGGGGCTCCCCGAACTTGTTGCCGTAGTCGCTGGCGCCGTCGCTGGCCCCGATGGCCACCTCGAGGGGCCGCGCGAAGGACGGCGGGTACGGCGCCAGGGCGTCCTCCCAGGGCTGCTCGAAGCCTGAAATGGGGAGAAAAACCCAAAATTTGGGAAAAAACAAAAAAAAAATGGGGAAAATCGGGGAAAAAATGGGGATTTTAGGGCAAAAAATGGGGATTTTAGGGGAATTTTTTTGGGTTTTTTTTGGATTTTTCGGGATTTTTTGTCCTCCCAGGGTTGCTCAAAGCCTAAATTGGGGGGAAAAAATGGGAAATTTGGGAAAAAAAAAAAAAAAGGGGAAAATTGGAGAAAAAATGGGGGAAATAGGGGAAAAATGGGGAAAAAAGGGGAAAAATGGGGATTTTAGGGGGGGTTTGGGGAGAATTTTGGGGATTTTGGGGATTTTTTGTCCTTCCAGGGTTGGTCAAAACTTAAAATGGGGGAAAAAACCAAAATTTGGGGAAAAAAACAAAAAAAAAGGGGAAAATCGGTGAAAAAATTGGGGGAAAAGGGCAAAAAATGGGGAAAAAAGGGGAAAATGGGGATTTTAGGGGGGATTTGGGGGGGTACGGGGCCAGGGCGTCCTCCCAGGGCTGCTCGAAGCCTGGATTGGGGGAAAAAAAAAACGAAATTTGGGGAAAAACAAAAAAAAAATGGGGAAAATCTGTGAAAAAATGGGGGAAATAGGGGAAAAAATGGGGATTTTAGGGCAAAAAATGGGGATTTTAGGAGATTTTTTGGGGATTTTTGTGGGATTTTTTTTTTATTTTGGGGGAATTTTGGGGATTTTTTTTCCTCCCAGGGCTGCTCGAAGCCTGGATTGGGGCGAAAAACCCGAAATTTGGGAAAAAACAAAAAAAAATGGGGAAAATCGGGGAAAAAATGGGGGAAATAGGGGGAAAAAATGGGGATTTTAGGAGATTTTTTGGGGATTTTTGTGGGATTTTTTTTTTTTATTTTTGGGGGAATTTGGGGGATTTTTTGTCCTCCCAGGGCTGCTCGAAGCCTGGATTGGGGGAAAAAACCCGAAATTTGGGAAAAAACAAAAAAAAAAAAAGGGGAAAATCGGGGAAAAAATGGGGGAAATAGGGCAAAAAATGGGGAAAAAAGGGGAAAAATGGGGATTTTAGGGGGTAATTTTGGGGATTTTGGGGATTTTTTGTCCACCCAGGGGTGTTCGAAGGCAGAAATGGGGGAAAAATGCAACATTTGGGAAAAAAATTAAAAAATGGGGAAAATCGGTGAAAAAATGGGGAAAAAGGGGGAAAAATGGGGATTTTAGGGAGGGTTTTTTGGGGGGATTTTAGGGATTTTTGGGTTTCTGGGTGGGATTTTGGGGAATTTTGGGGGGGATTTTTGGGAAGATTTTAGGGGATTTTTGGGGTTTCTGGGTGGGATTTTGGGGGATTTTTGGTGGGATTTTGACATTTTTGGGTGAGATTTTGAGGGATTTTTGGGGTTTTAGGTGTTTCTGGTTGGGGTTTTTGGGGGCGCTGACCCCAATTTTGGGGGGATTTTTGGGGAATTTTGGGTCATTTTTGTGTTTTTTGGTGTTTCTCACCAGATATGGGCAGGTTCCTGAAGCAGTAGCCCGGTTTTTGGGGTGGTTTTTAGGGTTTTTAGAGGTTTCTGGATAAGTTTTTTGGGTTCCTGGTGGGTTTTTGGGGTTTCTGGCTGGGTTTTTGGGGGCGCCGATCCCAAATTTTGGGTCATTTTTGTGTTTTTCGGTGTCTCTCACCGGGTACGAGCAGGTTCCCCAAGCAGTACCGGGGATTTTTCCGGGTTTCTGGGTGGGATTTTGGGACTTCTGGGTGGGATTTGGGGGTTTCTGAGTGGGATTTTGGGGTTTTTTGTGGCTGCTGACCCCAATTTTGGGGGGATTTTTGGGGAATTTCGGGTCATTTTGGCGTTTTTCAGCGTCTCTCACCGAGTATGAGGAGGTTACCAAAGCAGCACCGGGGTTTCTGGGCTGGTTTTTGGGGTTTTTAAGGGTTTCTTGGTGAGTTTTTTTGGGATTTCAGGGGTTTTTGGGGCGGGTTTTTGGGGTTTTTGGGGTCGCCGATCCCGACTTTGGGGTGATTTTCAGGTGTTTCGGGGTCTCTCACCGGGGATGAGGAGGTTCCCGAAGCAGCACCGGGGTTTTGGGGTGGTTTGTATGTATTTCTGGGGTGGCTTTTGGTGTTTTTAGGGGTTTCTGGGTGGGATTTTTGGGGATTTCAGGGGATTTGGGGCGGGTTTTTGGGGTTTTTGGGGTCGCCGATCCCGAATTTTGGGTCCTTTTCAGGTTTTCCCCGCATCTCTCACCGGGTATGAGCAGGTTCCCCAAGCAGCACCGGGGTTTTGGGGGTTTCAGGGTGGGATTTTGGGGTTTTTGGGGCAGGTTTTTGGGGTTTTTGGGGTCGCCAATCCCGAATTTGGGGTCATTTTCGGGTTTTTCCGCATCTCTCACCGGGTATGAGCAGGTTCCCCAAGCAGCACCGGGTTTCTGGGCTGGTTTTTGGTGTTTTTAAGGGTTTCTTGGTGAGTTTTTTTGGGATTTCAGGGGTTTTTGGGGCGGGTTTTTGGGGTTTTTGGGGTCGCCAATCCCGACTTTGGGGTCATTTTCGGGTTTTTCGGGGTCTCTCACCGGGTATGAGCAGGTTCCCCAAGCAGCACCGGGGTTTTTGGGGCTTTCTGGGTGGGTTTTTGGGGTTTTTGGGGTGGGATTTTGGGGTTTCTGGGTGGGTTTTAGGGGTTTTTGGGGCGGGTTTTTGGGGTTTTTGGGGTCGCTGATCCCGAATTTGGGGTGATTTTCGGGTTTTTCGGGGTCTCTCACCGGGGATGAGCAGGTTGCCGAAGCAGCACCGGGGGTTTTGGGGTGGTTTTTGGTGTTTTTAGGGGTTTCTTGGTGAGGTTTTTTGGGATTTCAGGGGTTTTCTGGGTGGGATTTTGGGGTTTTTGGGGTGGGTTTTTGGGGTTTTTGGGGGCGCTGAACCTGAATTTTGGGGGATTTTTTTTGATTTTAGGATATTTCAGGTGTTTCTCACCGGGGATGAGCTGGTTCCCGAAGCAGCACCGGGGTTTTGGGGTGGTTTTTGGTGTTTTTAGGGGTTTCTTGGTGAGGGTTTTTTGGGATTTCAGGGGTTTCTGGGTGGGTTTTTGGTGTTTTTAGGGTGGGTTTTTGGGGTTTTTGGGGTCGCCGATCCCGAATTTGGGGTAAGTTTTGGTGTTTCTCACCGGGGATGAGCAGGTTCCCCAAGCAGCACCGGGGTTTTGGGGTGATTTTTGGGGTTTTTAGGCGTTTCTTGGTGAGTTTTTTTGGGATTTCAGGGGTTTCTGGGTGGGTTTTTGGGGTTTCTGGGGTCGCCGCTCCCGACTTTGGGGTGATTTTCGGGTGTTTCGGGGTCTCTCACCGGGGATGAGCAGGTTCCCCAAGCAGCACCGGGGTTTTGGGGTGGTTTTTGGGGTTTTTAGAGATTTCTGGGTGGGATTTTGGGGTTTCTGGGTGGATTTTGGGGTTTTTGGGGCGGGTTTTTGGGGTTTTTGGGGTCTCTGATCCCCGAATTTTGGGTCATTTTTGGGTTTTTTGGGGTCTCTGACCGGGTATGAGGAGGTTCCCAAAGCAGCACCGGGGTTTTTGGGGCTTTCTGGGTGGGTTTTTGGGGTTTTTGGGGTGGGATTTTGGGGTTTCTGGGTGGGTTTTGGGGGTTTTTAGGGGTTTCTGGGTGGGTTTTTTGGGGATTTCAGGGGATTTGGGGGGTTTTGGGGTCGCCGATCCCGACTTTGGGGTGATTTTCGTGTTTTCCCGCGTCTCTCACCAGGGATGAGCAGGTTCCTGAAGCAGCACCGGGGTTTTTGGGGTGGTTTTTGGGGTTTTTAGGGGTTTCTGGGGGTTTCTGGGTGGCAGTTTGGGGTTTTTGGGGCGGTTTTTTTGGGGTTTCTGGGGTCGCCGCTCCCGACTTTGGGGTGATTTTCGGGTTTTTCGGGGTCTCTCACTGGGGATGAGCAGGTTCCCCCAGCAGCACCGGGGTTTTGGGGTGGTTTTTGGGGTTTTTATGCGTTTCTGGGTGGGTTTTGGGGGTTTCTGGGTGGGATTTTGGGGTTTTTGGGGCGGGTTTTGGGGGTTTTTGGGGTCTCTGATCCCGAATTTTGGGTCATTTTTGGGTTTTTTGGGGTCTCTGACCGGGTATGAGGAGGTTCCCCAAGCAGCACTGGCGTTTTGGGGGTTTCTGGGTGGCAGTTTGGGGTTTCTGGGTGGGATTTTGGGGTTTCTGGGTGGGTTTTGGGGGTTTTTAGGGGTTTCTGGGTGGGATTTTTGGGGATTTCAGGGGATTTGGGGCGGGTTTTTGGGGTTTTTGGGGTTTTTGGGGTCGCCGATCCCGAATTTTGGGTCCTTTTCAGGTTTTCCCCGCATCTCTCACCGGGTATGAGCAGGTTGCCGAAGGATCACCGGGGTTTTGGGGGTTTCTGGGTGGGTTTTTGGGGTTTCTGGGGTGGGATTTTGGGGTTTCTGGGTGGGTTTTTGGTGTTTTTAGGGGTTTCTGGGTGGGTTTTTTGGGGATTTCAGGGGATTTGGGGTGGGTTTTTGGGGTTTTTGGGGTCGCCGCTCCCGAATTTGGGGTCATTTTCGGGTTTTTCGGGGTCTCTCACCGGGGATGAGCAGGTTCCCCAAGCAGCACCGGGGTTTCTGGGGTGGTTTTTGGGGTTTTTAGGGGTTTCTGGGGGTTTCAGGGTGGCAGTTTGGGGTTTTTGGGGCGGGTTTTTGGGGTTTCTGGGGTCGCTGCTCCCGACTTTGGGGTGATTTCCGGGATATTTTGTGTCTCTCACCGGGGATGAGCAGGTTCCCCAAGCAGCACCGGGGTTTTGGGGTGATTTTTAGGGTTTTTAGGCGTTTCTGGGTGGTTTTAGGGGTTTCTGGGTGGGGTTTTGGGGTTTCTGGGGTGGTTTTTTGGGGTTTTTGGGGTCACCAATCCCGAATTTTGGGTCATTTTGGGGGTTTCGGGTGGTTTTTGGTGTTTTTAGGGGTTTCTGGGTGGGTTTTTGGGGTTTTTGCGGTGGGTTTTGGGGTTTTTGGGAGCGCTGATCCCGAATTTGGGGTCATTTTCGGGTGTTTCCGCATCTCTCACCGGGTATGAGGAGGTTTCCGAAGCAGCACCGGGGTTTTAGGGTTTTCTGGGTGGGATTTTGGGGTTTTTCAGGCTGCTGACCCCAATTTTTGGGGGATTTTTGGGGAATTTCGGGTCATTTTCGGGTTTTTCCACATCTCTCACCGGGTACGAGGAGGTTCCCGAAGCAGCACCAGGGTTTTGGGGTGATTTTTGGTGTTTTTAGGGGTTTCTTGGTGAGTTTTTTTGGGATTTCAGGGGTTTCTGAGTGAGTTTTTGGGGGTTTCAGGGTGGGTTTTTGGGGTTTTTGGGGGCGCTGAACCCGAATTTTGGGGAATTTTGGGGGGATTTTTTTTGATTTTAGGATATTTCAGGTGTTTCTCACCAGGGATGAGGAGGTTCCCGAAGCAGCACCGGGGTTTTGGGGTGGTTTTTATGTATTTCTGGGGTGGGTTTTGGTGTTTTTAGGGGTTTCTGGGTGGGATTTTGGGGTTTCTGGGTGGGATTTTGGGGTTTTTGGGGTCGCTGATCCCGAATTTGGGGTCATTTTCGGGTTTTTCCGCATCTCTCACCGGGTATGAGCAGGTTGCCGAAGCAGCACCGGGGTTTTGGGGTGGTTTTTGGTGTTTTTAGGGGTTTCTGGGTGGGATTTTGGTGGTTTTAGGGGTTTTCTGGCCAGGGTTTTGGGGTTTTTGAGGCTGCTGACCCCAATTTCTGGGGGATTTTTGGGGAATTTTGGGTGGTTTTCGGGGTATTTTTGTGCCTCTCACCGGGTATGAGGAGGTTCCCGAAGCAGCACTGGGGTTTTGGGGTGGGGTTTTGGTGTTTCTGGATGGGGCTTTGGGGTTTTTCGGGGTTTCTGGGTGGGTTTTTGTGGCTGCTGACCCCAATTTTTGGGGGATTTTTGGGGAATTTGGGGTGATTTTCGGGTTTTTCAGCGTCTCTCACCGGGGATGAGCAGGTTCCCCAAGCAGCACCGGGGTTTTGGGGGTTTCTGGGTGGGATTTTGGGGTTTCAGGGTGGGTTTTTGGGGTTTTTGGGTCGCCGATCCCGAATCTGGGGTCATTTTCGGGTTTTTCGGGGTCTCTCACCGGGGATGAGCAGGTTGCCGAAGCAGCACCGGGGTTTTGGGGTGGTTTTTGGTGTTTTTAGGGGTTTCTTGGTGAGTTTTTTTGGGATTTCAGGGGTTTCTGAGTGAGTTTTTGGGGTTTTTGGGGTGGGTTTTTGGGGTTTTTGGGGGCGCTGAACCTGAATTTTGGGGAATTTTTGGGGGATTTTTTTTGATTTTAGGATATTTCAGGTGTTTCTCACCAGGGATGAGCAGGTTCCCCAAGCAGCACCGGGGTTTTGGGGGTTTCTGGGCAGGTTTTTGGGGTTTTTTGGGGTTTCAGGGTGGGTTTTGGGGGTTTCTGGGTGGGATTTTGGGGTTTCAGGGTGGGATTTTGGGGTTTCAGGGTGGGTTTTTGGGGTTTTTGGGGTCGCCGATCCCGAATCTGGGGTCATTTTCGGGTTTTTCGGGGTCTCTCACCGGGTATGAGCAGGTTCCCCAAGCAGTACCGGGGTTTTGGGGTGGTTTTTGGTGTTTTTAGGGGTTTCTTGGTGAGTTTTTTTGGGATTTCAGGGGTTTCTGAGTGAGTTTTTGGGGTTTTTGGGGTGGGTTTTTGGGGTTTTTGGGGGCGCTGAACCTGAATTTTGGGGAATTTTTGGGGGATTTTTTTTGATTTTAGGATATTTCAGGTGTTTCTCACCAGGGATGAGCAGGTTCCCGAAGCAGCACCGGGGTTTCTGGGCAGGTTTTTGGGGTTTTTTGGGTTTCTGGGTGGGTCTTGGGGGTTTTTAGGGGTTTTTTGGGTGGGTTTTAGGCGTTTCTGGGGTGGGTTTGAGGGATTTTTGGGGTCACCGATCCCGACTTTGGGGTGATTTTTGGGTTTTTAAGCATCTCTCACCGGGGATGAGCAGGTTCCCCAAGCAGCACCGGGGTTTTGGGGTGATTTTTGGGGTTTTTAGAGATTTCTGGGTGGGATTTTAGGATTTTCTGGGTGAGATTTTGGGGGTTTCAGGGTGGGTTTTTGGGGTTTTTGGGGTCTCCGATCCCGAATTTTGGGTCATTTTTGGTGTCTCTCACCGGGGATGAGCAGGTTGCCGAAGCAGCACCGGGGTTTTGGGGGTTTCGGGGTGGTTTTTGGTGTTTTTAGGGGTTTCTGGGTGGGTTTTTGGGGTTTTTGCGGTGGGTTTTGGGGTTTTTGGGGTCGCCACTCCCGACTTTGGGGTGATTTTCGGGTTTTTCGGAGTCTCTCACCGGGGATGAGGAGGTTCCCCAAGCAGCACCGGGGTTTTGGGCATTTCTGGGTGGCAGTTTGGGGTTTCAGGGTGGGTTTTGGGGGTTTCTGGGTGGGATTTTGGGGTTTTTGGGTGGCAGTTTGGGGTTTCTGGGGCGGGTTTTTGGGGTTTTTGGGGTCGCCGATCCCGAATTTTGGGTCATTTTCGGGTTTTTCGGGGTCTCTCACCGGGGATGAGCAGGTTCCCCAAGCAGTACTGGGGTTTTTGGGGTTTCTGGGTGGCAGTTTGGGGTTTTTGGGGTGGGTTTTTGGGGTTTTTGGGGTGGGATTTTGGGGTTTTGGGGCGGGTTTTTGGGGTTTTTGGGGTCGCCGATCCCGAATTTGGGGTGATTTTCGGGTTTTTCGGCACCTCTCACCGGGCATGAGCAGGTTCCCCAAGCAGCACCGGGGTTTTGGGGTGATTTTGGGGGTTTTTATGCGTTTCTGGGTGGGTTTTGGGGGTTTCTGGGTGGGATTTTGGGGTTTCAGGGTGGGTTTTTGGGGTTTTTGGGGTCACCGATCCCGAATTTTGGGTCATTTTGGGGTTTTTCGGGTCTCTCACCGGGGATGAGCAGGTTCCCAAAGCAGCACTGGGGTTTTTAGGGTGATTTTTGGGTTTTTAGAGATTTCTGGGTGGGATTTTAGGGTTTTCTGGGTGAGATTTTGGGGGTTTTCAGGGTGGTTTTTTGGGGTTTTTGGGGTCTCCGATCCCAAAATTTGGGTCATTTTTGGTGTCTCTCACCGGGGATGAGCAGGTTGCCGAAGCAGCACCGGGGTTTTGGGCATTTCTGGGTGGCAGTTTGGGGTTTCAGGGTGGGTTTTGGGGTTTCTGGGTGGGATTTTGGGGTTTCTGGGTGGCAGTTTGGGGTTTCTGGGTGGGTTTTTGGGGTTTTTGGGGTCGCCAATCCCGACTTTGGGGTCATTTTCGGGTTTTTCGGGGTCTCTCACCGGGTATGAGCAGGTTCCCCAAGCAGCACCGGGGTTTTTGGGGCTTTCTGGGTGGGTTTTTGGGGTTTTTGGGGTGGGATTTTGGGGTTTCTGGGTGGGTTTTGGGGGTTTTTAGGGGTTTCTGGGTGGGTTTTTTGGGATTTCAGGGGATTTGGGGCGGGTTTTTGGGGTTTTTGGGGTCGCTGATCCCGAATTTGGGGTGATTTTCGGGTTTTTCGGGGTCTCTCACCGGGGATGAGCAGGTTGCCGAAGCAGCACCGGGGGTTTTGGGGTGGTTTTTGGTGTTTTTAGGGGTTTCTTGGTGAGGTTTTTTGGGATTTCAGGGGTTTCTGAGTGAGTTTTTGGGGGTTTCAGGGTGGGTTTTTGGGGTTTTTGGGGGCGCTGAACCCGAATTTTGGGGAATTTTGGGGGGATTTTTTTTGATTTTAGGATATTTCAGGTGTTTCTCACCAGGGATGAGGAGGTTCCCGAAGCAGCACCGGGGTTTTGGGGTGGTTTTTATGTATTTCTGGGGTGGGTTTTGGTGTTTTTAGGGGTTTCTGGGTGGGATTTTTGGGGATTTCAGG
>NC_087502.1:5216988-5259075 GCF_036417665.1 Passer domesticus | reverse complement strand
TTAATGGACCCCTCCTAACTAATGAACCCCCCTAATTAAGGACCCCCCTAACTAAGGACCTCCCCTAATTAAGGACCCCCCGTACACCTGAGGTACCTGGGGGGTGGGGACAGGTGTGACAGGGACAGGTGTGACAGGGACAGGTGTGACAGGGACAGGTGACAGTGACAGGTGACAGGTGTGACAGGTGTGACAGGTGTGACAGGTGTGACAGGGACAGGTGACAGTGACAGGTGACAGGTGTGACAGTGACAGGTGTGACAGTGACAGGTGACAGTGACAGGTGTGACATTGACAGGTGACAGGACAGGTGTGACAGGTGTGACATTGACAGGTGACATTTGACAGGTGACAGGACAGGTGTGACAGTGACAGGTGACAGTGACAGGTGACAGGTGTGACAGGTGTGACAGTGACAGGTGACAGGTATGACAGGTGTTACATTGACAGGTGACATTGACAGGTGACATTGGCAGGTGACAGGTAACATTGACAGGTGACATTGACAGGTGTGACAGGTGTGACATTGACAGGTGTGACATTGACAGGTGACAGGTGACGTTTGGCGGGTGACAGGTGACACGGGCAGGTGTGGCAGGTGACATTTGATGTGTGACGTTTGACAGTGACGTTTGACAGGTGACAGGTGATGTCTGACAGGTGACATTGACAGGTGACACAAGTGACAGGTGACAGGTGACGTGTCACACAGGCAGGTGACAGGTGACATTTGGCAGGTGACATTTGGCAGGTGACAGGTGACATTTGACATTTGACAGGTGACACACAGGTGACACAGATGACACACGTGTGACAGGTGACACATGTGAAAGGTGACACAGGTGACACAGGTGACACAGGTGACACAGGTGACACGTGTGACACATGTGACAGGTGACGCACAGGTGACGCGTCCGGGATGATCCCGGAATATCCGGGCGGGGCTGGGGGCGGGGCCTGGGGACAGAGGGGACACCGGGACAGGGGGAGGGGACACGGGGGGGCACCGGGCACAGGGGACACCGGGAACAGGTGACACCACAAACAGGTGCCACCTGGCATTGGGGACACTGGGGACATGGGGCACAGGTGCCACCTGGCACAGGGGACACCTGGCACAGGTGACACAGGGCACAGGTGACACCAGGCCGGGGTGACACCAGAACAGACTGACACCTGGCACAGGTGACACAGGTGACACAGGTGACACAGGGCACAGGTGACACAGGGAACAGGGGACACAGGGAACAGGGGACACCTGGCACAGGTGACACCAGGCCGGGGTGACACCAGAACAGACTGACACCTGACACAGGTGACACAGGTGACACAGGCCACAAGTCGCACCTGGCACAGGTGACACCAGGTCCGGGTGACACCCGAAGGGACTGACACCTGGCACAGGTGACACTGGTGACACAGGTGACACCGGAAACAGGTGACTCCTGGCACAGGTGACACAGGTGACACAGGGCACAGGTGACACCGGGAACAGGGGACACCTGGCACAGGTGACACAGGTGACACTGGATGTGGGGGACGTCAAGAACAGGTGACACTGGTGACACTGGTGACACTGGTGACACAGGGAACAGGGGACACCTGGCACAGGTGACACCTGGCACAGGTGACACCAGGCCGGGGTGACACCAGAACAGACTGACACCCGGCACAGGTGACACAGGTGACACAGGTGACACAGGACACAAGTCGCACCTGGCACAGGTGACAGCAGGATAGATGGACAGGGGGAGGGGACCGACAGCCAGCACGGGGGACACAGGACACAGGTGACACTGGACACAGGTGACACTGGACACAGGTCACACCTGGCACGGGGAACACCTGGACAGGTGACACAGGGAATAGGGGACACCTGGCACGGGGGACACCGAGCACGGGTGACACCGGGCACAGCGGGCACCTGGCACAGGTGACACCGGGGGTTGGGGGTGACACCGGGATGTGACACCAGGTGTGACAGGTGTGACAGTGCAGGTGTGACACCGGGGGTGTCCCAGGTGGGCGTGTCCCCCCAGGTGTGTCCCCTCCCCCCCAGGTCTCCCCTCCCCCCCAGGTGTGTCCCCTCCCCCCCAGGTCTCCCCTCCCCCCCAGGTGTGTCCCCTCCCCCCCCAGGTGTGTCCCCTCCCCCCCCGCTGTCCCCTCCCCCCCCCCGCTCCCTCACGTGGCCCCGCCCGGGGTGGGGGAGGGGCGGGGATGATCCCGGTTTAACCCCTCCCCCCCTCCCCTCCCCCCCCCGGGATTAGCGCGGGGCATGACGGGAACGGGGGGGGGAGGGGCAGGGCCGGATCATCCGCCCCTCCCCCACCGCAGCATCCCCTCCCCCACCCCCGTGTCCCCTCCCCCCGTCCCGGAAGTGAGAACGAGGCCGGGACCACCAGAGTGACCCTGAGTGACCCCTGAGTGACCCCAGAGTGACCACTGAGTGACCACTGAGTGACCGCTGAGTGACCACTGAGTGACCAATGAGTGACCACTGACCACTGAGTGACCACTGAGTGACCACTGAGTGACCACTGACCACTGAGTGACCACTGAGTGACCCTGAGTGACCGATGAGTGACCACCGAGTGACCACTGAGTGACCACTGAGTGACCGCTGAGTGACCACTGACCACTGAGTGACCACTGAGTGACCACTGACCACTGAGTGACCACTGAGTGACCCCAGAGTGACCACTGACCACTGAGTGACCACTGAGTGACCGCTGAGTGACCACTGAGTGACCACTGACCACTGAGTGACCACTGAGTGACCGCTGAGTGACCACTGAGTGACCGTGAGTGACCACTGACCACTGAGTGACCGTGAGTGACCGCTGAGTGACCACTGAGTGACCACTGAGTGACCCTGAGTGACCAGTGAGTGACCACTGAGTGACCACTGAGTGACCACTGACCACTGACCACTGAGTGACCACTGAGTGACCACTGACCACTGAGTGACCCTGAGTGACCACTGAGTGACCAATGAGTGACCGCTGAGTGACCACTGAGTGACCAGTGAGTGACCACTGACCACTGACCACTGAGTGACCACAGTGACCACTGACCCCTGACCACAATGACCACGCTGACCCCTGACTGCTGAGTGACCACTGACCACACTGACCACACTGACCACAGTGACCACTGACCCTACACTGACCGCTGAGTGACCCTGAGTGACCCCATAGTGACCACTGACCCCACTGACCACACTGACCACTGAGTGACCGCTGAGTGACCACTGAGTGACCGCTGAGTGACCACTGAGTGACCACTGACCACACTGACCACTGACCACTGAGTGACCACTGAGTGACCCCACAGTGACCACAGTGACCCCCACTGACCCCTGACCCCTGACCTCTGGCCCCGTGTCCCCGCAGTGACCGCTCGCTGGCCATGCTGACGCCGCTGGACGCCTCCGGCCACGGCCTGGCCTGAGCGAGGGCCCCGCCCGGCCATGCGGCCACGCGGGGGAGGGGCCGGCCGCACCGGGGACACCGGGGACCGAGGGGACACCGGGGACACCGGGGGACCGAGGGGACACCGGGACCTCCCACAGTGGCACTGGGACCACCCCCGGGGACACCGGGACCTTCTGCGGGGACATTGCCCACGGTGGTGGCACCTGCGATGGTGGCATCTGCCACAGTGACATTTCCCACGGTGGTGGCATCTCCCATGGCTTTGGCTGCTATGGTGGTGGCACCTGCGATGGTGACGTCTGCAACAGTGGTGGCATCTGCCATGGGGACATCTCCTACAGTGACATCTCCAGCAGAGGTGGCACCTCCCACAGTGACATTTCCCACGGTGGTGGCATCTCCCATGGCTTCGTCTCCCTCTGTGGTGGCACCTGCAATGGTGACATCTGCAACGGTGGTAGTGTCTCCCACGGTGGCACCTCCCATGACATCATCTCCCATGGTGGCACCTCCCACAGTGACATTTCCCACGGTGGTGGCATCTCCCATGACATTGTCTGCCACGGTGGTGGCACCTGCAACAGTGACATCTCCAACAGTGGTGGCATCTGCCATGGGGACATCTCCAACGGTGACATCTCCAGCAGTGGTGGCATCTCCCATGACATCATCAGCCATGGTGGCATCTCCCATGGTGGCACCTCCCACAGTGACATTTCCCACGGTGGTGGCATCTCCCATGGCATCATCTGCCACGGTGGTGGCACCTGCAATGGTGACGTCTCCAACAGTGGTGGCATCTGCCATGGGGACATTTCCTACAGTGACATTTCCCACGGTGGTGGCATCTGCAAGAGTGACATCTCCAACAGTGGTGGCATCTGCCATATGGAAGTCTCCAACGGTGACATCTCCAGCAGAGGTGGCACATCCCATGACATCATCAGCCATGGTGGCATCTCCCATGGTGGCACCTTCCACAGTGACATTTCCCACGGTGGTGGCACCTGCAACGGTGACATCTCCAACAGCAGTGGCGTCTCCCACGGTGGCATCTCCCACAGTGACATCTCCAGCAGTGGTGGCATCTGCCACAGTGACATTTCCCACGGTGGTGGCACCTGCGATGGGGACGTCTCCAACCATGGTGGCATCTCCAGCGGTGACATCTCCCTTGGGGACATCTCCAGCAGTGGTGGCATCTCAGATGGTGGCATCTCCCACAGTGGTGGCATTTCTCTCAGTGACATTGCCCCACGGTGATGGCATCTCCCATGGTGGCATCTCCCATGGCATCAGTTCCCACGGTGGTGGCACCTGCAACAGTGACGTCTGCAACTGTGGTGACATCTCCCATGGTGGCATCTCCCATGGCATCATCTCTCAGGGTGACATTTCCTACAGGGACATCTCAAATAGTGGTGGCACCTCCTATGGTGGCATCTCTCTCAGTGACATTTCCAACAGTGGTGGCGTCTCTCATGGCATCGGTTCCCACGGTGGTGGCACCTGCAATGGTGACGTCTGCAACTGTGGTGGCATCTGCCATGGGGACATCTCCAACGGTGACATCTCCAACACTGGTGGCATCTCCAATGGCATCATCTCCCACGGTGACATCTCCAATGGTGGTGGCACCTCCCACAGTGGCACCTCTAACGGTGGTGACATCTCCCATGGTGGCATCTCCAGTCGAATCGTTTCCCAAGGTGGCATCACTTCCCATGGTGGCATCTCTCTCAGTGACATTTCCCACAGTGGTGGCATCTCCCATGGCATTGGCTCCCACGGTGGTGGCACCTGCAATGGTGACGTCTGCAACAGTGGTGGCATCTCCTGTGGTGGCATTTCCTACAGTGACATCTCCAGCAGTGGTGGCATCTCCCACAGGGACATTTCTTACGGTGGTGGCATCTCCCATGGCATCGGTTCCCACGGTGACATCTCCCACGGGGACATTTCCAGCCGTGGTGGCATCATCTCCCATGGGGACATTTCCTACAGTGACATCTCCAACAGCGGTGGCATCTCCCAAGGGGACATCTCCCATGGCATCATTGCTCAGGGTGACATTTCCTACAGGGACATTTCCTGCAGTGGTGGCACCTCCCACAGGGACATTGCCCACGGTGGTGGCACTTTCCATGGTGGTGGCTCCTCCCATGGCATCACCTCGCACGGGGACATCTCCCACAGGGACATCTCCAGCAGTGGTGGCATCTCCCAAGGGGACATCTCCCATGGTGGCATCTCCTGTGGTGACATTTCCCACGGTGGCGGCATCTCCCATGGCATCAGTTCCCACGGTGGCATCTCCCACAGGGACATCTGCAACAGCGGTGGCATCTCCCAAGGGGACATCTCCCATGGCATCATCGCTCAGGGTGGCATTTCCCACAGTGACACCTCCAACACTGGTGGCACCTCCCACGGTGACATTGCCCACGGTGATGGCATCTCCCCTGGTGGCATCTCCCATGGCATCGGTTCCCACAGTGGTGGCACCTGCAACGGTGACGTCTCCAACAGCGGTGGCATCTCCCATGGGGACATTTCCTCCAGTGACATCTGCAACAGTGGTGGCATCTCCAATGGCATCATCTCCCATGGTGGCATCTCCCACAGTGACATCTCCAACAGTGGTGGCATCTTCCATGGTGGCATCTCCCATGGCATCATCGCTCAGGGTGACATTTCCTACAGGGACACCTCCAATAGTGGCGGCATTTCCCATGGTGGCATCTCCCACAGGGACATTGCCCACAGTGGTGGCACTTTCCATGGTGGCAGCTCCTCCCATGGCATCACCTCCCATGGGGACATCTCCTACAGTGACATCTCCAGCAGTGGTGGCATCTCCCACGGTGGCACTTCACACAGGGACATTTCCCATGGTGGTGGCATCTCCCACAGCATCGGCTCCCATGGTGGTGGCACCTGCAATGGTGACGTCTCCAACAGTGGTGGCATCTTCCACCGTGGCATCTACAATGGTGGCATTTCTCACGGTGGCACCTGCAAAGGTGACATCTCCCACGGTGACAATTCTCATGGTGACACTTCCCACGGTGGGGGCTCCTCTCATGGTGGCACCTCCTGTGCCACCACCTCCCATGGTGGCACCTCCAAAAGTGACACCTCCCATGGCGGCATCTCCAGCGGTGGCATCTCCCAGGGTGACATCAGCCACAATGACGTGTGCCACGGTGGTGGCACCTCTCACGTCATGACCCCCCGTGGTGGCACCTCCCAGGGTGGTGGCATCCCCAAAGGTGACATCTCCAATGGTGACAATTCCCACATGGACATCTCCCACAGTGGTGGCACCTCCCATGGTGGCATCTCCAACGGTGACATCTCCCACGCTGGTGCCACCTCCCAGAATGGCGTCTCCCACGGTGACATCGGCCACAGTGACATTTCTTGTGGTGGTGTCACCCCCCACAGTGGTGGCATCTCCCATGGTGGCATCTCCAACAAGGACACCTCCAACAGGGACATCTCTGACAGAGGTGGCACCTCCCATGGTGGCTTCTCCAACAGGGACATCTCCAATGGTGACATCTCCAACAGGGACATCTCCCACAGTGGTGGCATCTCCCATAATGACGTCTGCCATGATGGTGGCTTCTCCAACAGGGACATCTCCAACAGGGACATCTCTGACAGAGGTGGCATCTCCCATGGTGGCATCTCCAACAAGGACATTGCCGACAGAGGTGGCATCTCCAACAGTGACATCTCCCATGGTGGTGATATCTCCTGTGGTGACACCTCCCACGGCTTTGGCACCTCCCACAGTGACATGTCCAACCGTGGCACCTCCCACGATGGTGACACCTCCCACGATGGTGACATCTCCCATGGTGGTGACATCTCCCATGGCTTTGAGACCTCCCATGATGGTGTCACCTCCCACAGTGGCACCTCCCATGATGGTGACACCTCCCATGATGGTGACATCTGCCATGATAGTGGCACCTCCCATGGTGGTGGCATCTCCCAGGGCTTTGGCACCTCCCATGGTGGTGGCACTTCCCACAATGGTGCCACCCCCCATGACTTTGACACCCCCCATGACAGTGACACCCTCCATGATGGTGCCACCTCCCGTGGCGGTGTCACCTCCCGTGATGGTGACACCCTCCATGACAGTGACACCTCCCATGGTGGTGACACCTCCCATGGTGGTGCCACCTCCCATGATGGTGACACCCTCCATGACAGTGACACCTCCCACAATGATGCCACCTCCCACGATGGTGCCACCTCCCATGGTGGTGTCACCTCCCACAGTGGCACCTCCCATGGTGGTGCCACCTCCCACAGTGGCACCTCCCATGGTGGTGTCACCTCCCACAGTGGCACCTCCCATGGTGGTGGCATCTCCCATGATGGTGACACCCTCCATGACAGTGACACCTCCCACAATGATGCCACCTCCCATGATGGTGCCACCTCCCGTGGTGGTGTCACCTCCCACAGTGGCACCTCCCATGGTGGTGACATCTCCCATGGCTTTGAGACCTCCCACCATGGTGTCACCTCCCGTGGCGGTGCCACCTCCCACAGTGCTGCCACCCCCCATGACAGTGCCACCTCCCGTGGTGTCACCACCCGCCGTGGCATTCCCAGCCCCGGTGCCACCTTCGCCCGCGGCCCCGCTGTCCCCGCGCTGTCCCCGCTGCCCTTCCTCCTCCTCCTCCTCCTCCTGCTGGTGCCCTGCCCGCTGCCCTCGCTGGCCGCCACCTTCAAGGTGGCCGTGCTGGGCCCCTGGAGCTGCGACCCGCTGCTGGCGCGGGCGCTGCCCGAGGTGGCCTCGCGCCTGGCGGTGGCGCGGCTCAACCGCGACCCGGCGCTGACCGCCGGCTACTGGTGGGACGCCGTGGTGCTGCCCGAGGCCTGCGCCACGCCGCAGGCCGTGGCCGGAGTGGTCAGCGCCGAGCGCTACGGCAGCGCCATCGTGGGCCCGCTGAACCCCGCGGCCTGCGGCGCCGCCGGGCTGCTGGCCGCCGCCTGGAACAAGCCCCTGGTGTCGTGGGCGTGCGGCGCGGCCGGAGCGGCCGGAGCGGTCACTCTGGTCAGGCCGCTGCCCGCGCCGGCCGGCGTGCTGCACGCCGTGCTGCGCTACTTCCGCTGGGCGCACGTGGCCGTGGTGGCCGCGCCGCAGGACCTGTGGGTGGACACCGGGCACGAGGTGGCCAGGGAGCTGAGGGCCAGGGGGCTGCCGGTCAGCGTGGTCACCGTGGCCGGAGAGGAGGAGGAGGAGGCCGAGCAGGCGCTGAGGAGGGTCCAGAGGGCGGACGGGGTCAGAGGTGAGGGACGGGGAGGGGCTGGAGCGGGGTGGAGGTGGGGAGATGGAGGTGGGGAGATGGAGGTGGAGATGGGGAATGGAGGTGGACATGGAGGTGGAATGGAGATGGAGGTGGAGGTGAACATGGAGGTGGAATGGGGATGGAGGTGGAGATGGGGAATGGAGGTGGAGATGGGGAATGGAGGTGGACATGGAGGTGGAGGTGGAAAGATGGAGGTGGAGATGGAGGAGGAGGTGGGATGGAGATGGGGAATGGAGGTGGACATGGAGGTGGAGGTTGGAGGGAGGTGGAGATGGAGATGGAGGTGGAAAGATGGAAAGATGGAGGTGGAGATGGAGGAGGAGGTGGGATGGAGGTGGAGATGGGGATGGAGGTGGAGAAGGGGAGGTGGAATGGAGATGGAGGTGGAGGTGGGGAGATGGAGATGGAGATGGGGAATGGAGGTGGAGATGGGGAATGGAGGTGGAGATGGGGATGGAGGTTGGAGGGAGGTGGAGATGGAGATGGAGATGGAGATGGAAAGATGGAAAGATGGAGGTGGAGATGGAGGAGGAGGTGGGATGGAGATGGAGGTGGAGATGGGGATGGAGATGGAGATGGGGAATGGAGATGGGGATGGAGGTGGAGAAGGGGATGGAGGTGGGGAGATGGAGGTGGAGGTGGAGGTGGAATGGAGATGGAGGTGGAGATGGGGATGGAGGTTGGAGGGAGGTGGGATGGAGGTGGACATGGAAAGATGGAAGTGGAGATGGGGAGATGGAGGTGGGACGGAGATGGGATGGAGAGATGGAGGTGAAGATGGAAATGGAGGTGCAGATGGAGAGATGGAGTTGGGATGGAGATGGAGGTAGAGGTGGAGATGGAGTGGTGGAGGTGGAGATGGGGAGATGGAGGTGGAGATGGAGGTGGGATAGAGGTGGAGACGAAGGTGGAGGTGGAATGGAGGTGCAGATGGAGAGATGGAGTTGGGATGGAGATGGAGGTAGAGGTGGAGATGGAAAAATGGAGATGGGGATGGAGGTGGGATGGAGAGATGGAGGTGGGATGGAGGTGGGATGGAGGTGGAGATGGGGATGGAGGTGGGATGGAGGGGGAATGGAGGTGAAGATGGAAAGATGGAGATAGAGATGGGATGGATGAAGATGGTGGTCAAGGATGGAGGGACAGGTGGATGGATGAATGATGGATGGATGGATGGATGGATGGATGGATGGATGGATGATGAATGAAGGATGGAGGGAGGGATGGATGGATGGATGGATGGATGGACAGATGAAGGATGGATGAAGATGGTGGACGTGGGATGGATGGAGATGGTGGACATGGATGGATGGATGGATGGACAGAGGGATGGATGGATGGATGGATGGATGGATGGATGGATGGATGGATGGATGGATGGATGGACGGATGAAGTCCAGGCGCGGTGCCCGGTGCCACCACGCCCACACCCGTGTCCCCGCGTGTCCCTCCCCGGCAGTGGTGCTGATGTGCATGCACTCCGTGCTGCTGGGCGGCCGCGAGCAGAAGGTTCTCCTGGAGAAGGCCGAGGACCTGGGCATGACGGACGGCACCTTCGTCTTCGTGCCGTACGACGCGCTGACCTTCGCGCTGCCCTACCGCCGCGTGCCCTACCCCGTGCTGGCCAACAACACCAAGCTGCGCCTGGCCTACGACGCCGTGCTGACCATCACCATCGACTCGCCCGACGCCTCCTTCCACGAGGCCCTGGAGGAGGCCAAGGCCGCCTACGAGGTCCCCGCCAACCTCGACCCCGCCGAGGTGGGGCTGGGCGGAGTCTCGAGGGGGTGTGGGGGCTGTCTGGAGGGGTTGGGGGTGTCTCGAGGGGGTTTGAGGGCATCTTGAGAGGTTTGAGGGCATCTTGAGAGGGTTTGAGGGCATCTCCAGGGGGTTTGAGAGCATCTTGAGAGGTTTGGGGGTATCTTGAGAGGGTTTGAGGGCATCTCAAAAAGTTTAAGGGCATCTCAAGAGGCTTGAGGGCATCTCGAGGGGGTTTTGAGGAACCTTCAGGGGATTTGGGGCATCTCCAGGGGCATCTCTGGAGGATTGGGTGGACATGGCCACCAATGAGGGAGGGAGGTGACCATGGCCAAGGGGAGATGACCATGGCCAGTGGGACATGGCCATTACCTGGTTGGCCATGGCCAATGGCAGATGGCCACAACCAACACAAAATTACCGCGGCCAATGGAAGCTGACTGTGGCCATCTTCACTGACCATGGCTAATGGGAGATGACCATGACCATCTTCATTGACCATGGCCAATGGGAGATGACCATGACCATCTTCATTGACCATGGCCAACGGGAGATGACCATGGCCAATGGGAGATGACCGTGGCCACCTCCATTGACCATGGCCAATGGGAGATGATCATGACCATTGCAAGATGACCACGGCCAACACAAAATGACCATGGCCAATGGGAGATGACCATGGCCAACGCAAGATGACCATGGCCAATGAAAGCTGACCGTGGCCACCTCCATTGACCATGGCCATGGGAGATGACCATGGTCAATGAGAGATGACCATGACCATCTTGGTTGACCATGGCCAATGAGAGATGATCATGACCACCTTCGTTGATCATGGCCAACACAAAACTACCATGGCCAACGCAAGCTGACCGTGGCCACCTCCATTGACCATGGCCAATGGGAGATGACCATGACCATCTTCATTGACCATGGCCAATGGGAGATGACCATGGCAAATGGGAGATGACCGTGGCCAATGGGAGATGACCATGGCCACCTCCATTGACCATGGCAAGTGGGAGATGACTGTGGCCATCTTCATTGACCATGGCCAATGGGAGATGACCGTGGTCAATGAGAGATGATCATGCCCATCTTGGTTAACAATGGCCAATGAAAGATGACCATGGCCAATGGGAGATGACCGTGGCCACCTCCATTGACCATGGCCAATGGGAGATGACCATGGCCAATGGAAGATGACCATGGCCAATGGGAGATGACCATGGCCAACACAAGCTGACCGTGGCCACCTCCATTGACCATGGCCAATGGGAGATGACCGTGGCCACCTCCATTGACCATGGCCAATGGGAGATGACCATGGCCAATGGGAGATGACCATGGCCACCTCCACTGACCACGGCCAACACCAAACAACCACACCCAACCCAACCCAAGCCAAGCCAAGGCAAGCACCCCGAGCTGCCCGCCCTGGTGTCACCCTCATGTCCCCCCTGTCCCCCCGCCAGGTCCACCCGCTCTTCTCCACCATCTACAACTCCATCTACTTCCTGGCCACGGCGGTGGAGGCGGCGCGCCGCAGCGGCCGCTGGGTGATGGGCACCAGCGTGGCCGACCACGCCCGCGACTTCCAGCTCCAGGGCTTCTGCCAGACCTTCACCGTGGACCAGGACGGCGACGTCTCGGTGCCCTACGTGGTGCTGGACACGGACGGCAAGGGCCACCACCTGTGGGCGGTCTACGGGCTGGAGCCGGGCACGCGCGGCCTCAGCTACCGCAGCCACAGCCCCCACTGGCCCCACAGCGCCAGCCCGGCCACCGACGCCGGCTGCTGGTTCGACTCGGGCGCCATCTGCAACGGCGGTGAGCGGGGCCACCGGGGTCACCAGGGGGTGGCGGGGTGGTGGTGGTGGGTCTGGGTCTGCTGTGGTGCCACCATGGTCGTGGTGCCACCGTGGTTCGGGATGATTGGGGTCATGGTGCCACCATGGTGCTGGGTCAGCTGTGGTGCCACCATGGTTCTGGGTCTGCTGGGGTCATGGTGCCACCATGTTTCTGGGTCAATTGGGGTCATGGTGTCACCATGGTTCTGGACCAGCCATGGTTCCCTCATGGTCGTGGTGCCACCATGGTTCTGGATAACTGGGGTCATGGTGCCACCATGGTTTTGGATCAGCTGTGGTGCCACCGTGGAGCTGATGCCACCATGGTTCTGGATGATTGGGGTCATGGTGCCACCATGGTTCTGGGTCAGGAGTGGTGCCACCATGGTCATGGTGCCACCATGGTGCTGGACCAGCCATGGTCCCCTCCATTGTTGTGGTGCCACCATGGAGCTGGAATGGCCGTGGTGGTGCCACCATGTTTCTGGGTCTGCTGTGGTGCCACCGTGGTTCTGGTGCCACCATGGTTCTGGAATGGCCGTGGTGGTGCCACCATGGTTCTGGGTCAATTGGGGTCATGGTGCCACCATGTCCATGTGTCCATCTGTCCATCTGCCCACGTGTCCATCTGTCCGTCCATCCTCTCCCGGCTCCACCGTGTCCACCCACAGGTGACCTCCAGTGACACTGGGTGACATCGGTTCCCCGGGTGACCACGTCGCCCTGGTCACTCCTGACCACTCCTGTGGTCACTCCCAGTCAACCCTGGTCACTCCTGCTCCCTCCTGGTCACTCCTGGTCACTCCTGGCCACTCCTGTGGTCACTCCTGGTCACCCCTGGTCATCCCTGATCACTCCTGTGGTCACTCCTGTTCACTCCCAGTCACCCCTGGTCACTCCTGGTCCCTCCTGGTCACTTCTGGCCACTCCTGTGGTCACCCCTGGTCACTGGTCACTCCCGTGGTCACTCTGGTCATTCCTGGTCACTCCCGTGGTCACTCTGGTCACCCCCGTGGTCACTCCCGTGGTCACTCTGGTCACCCCCGTGGTCACTCTGGTCACTCCTGTGGTCACTCTGGTCACCCCCATGGTCACTCTGGTCACTCTGGTCATTCCTGGTCACCCCCGTGGTCACTCTGGTCACTCCCGTGGTCACTCTGGTCACTCTGGTCACTCTGGTCACTCCCGTGGTCACTCTGGTCACTCTGGTCACTCTGGTCACTCCCGTGGTCACTCTGGTCACTCCCATGGTCTCTCCGCAGGGATGGACGCCGGCTTCGTCTTCTTCCTCTTCCTCCTCATCGCCACCCTCGTCGCGGCCGGCGCCGCCCTGGCCTGCCACATCAGGTGGGTGGCCCTGGTGGCCCTGGTGGCCCTGGTGGCCCTGGTGGCCCCGGTGGCCCTGGTGGACCCTCAGCACCTCCGTGTCCCTGCCCTGGTGGCCCCGGTGGCCCCGGTGGCCCTGGTGGCCCTGGTGGCCCCTCAGCACCTCCGTGTCCCTGCCCTGGTGGCCTTGGTGGCAGCTTGGTGTCCCCATTGTCACCTGGCTGTCCCCAATGTTCCCAGTGTCCCCTCAGTGTCCCCAATGTCCCCCCGATGTCCCTGATGTCCCCAGTGTCCCCAATCCCCTCAATGTCCCGAATGTCCCCAATGTCCCCAAATCCCACAATTACCCCAACGTCCCCACTGTCCCCAATGTCCCCTCAGTGTCCCTCAATCCCCCTCCATCTCCAATGTCACCAGTGTCCTCGATGTCCCAAATGCCCCCAATGTCCTCAATCCCCCCAGTGTCCCCAGTGTCCCCGCTGTCCCCAGTGTCCCCATGGTGTCTCCAATCCCCCCACTGTCCCCAATGTCCCCAATCCCCTCGATCTCCTCAATGTCCCCAATGTCCCCTCAATGTCCCCAATGTCCCCAGTGTCCTCAATGTCCCCAATCCCCTCAGTGTCCCCAGTGTCCCCCATCCCCCCAATGCCCCCATTGTCCCAGTGTCCCCTCAGTGTCCCCAGTGTCCCCATGTCCCCTCACTGTCCCCAATGTCCCCAATCCCCCTCAATCCCCCCAGTGTCCCCTCAGTGTCCCCATGTCCCAAATCCCCTCAGTGTCCCCAGTGTTCCCTCACTGTCCCCAATGTCCCCAGTCTCCCCAGTGTCCCCAATGTCCCCTCAATGTCCCCAGTCCCCCAATGTCCCTGTGTCCCCATGTCCCCTCAGTGTCCCCTCAGTGTCCCCATGCTCCCTCACTGTCCCCAATGTCCCCAATCCCCCCACTGTTCCCAGTGTCCCCATGTCCCCCCAATGTCCCCAATGTCCCCAATGTCCCCAGTGTCCCCAGTGTCCCCAATCCCCCTCAATCCCCCCAGTGTCCCCAGTGTCCCCACTATCCCCAATGTCCCCCCAGTGTCCCCAATGTCCCCCCAGTGTCCCCAATGTCCCCATGTCCCCTCGGTGTCCCCAGTGTCCCCATGTCCCCCCAATGTCCCCATGTCCCCTCGGTGTCCCGCAGGCGCCGTCTGCAGCAGGCCCAGCTCATGAAGGGCCCCAACAAAATCATCCTGACCATGGAGGACCTGACCTTCATCAACACGCAGAGCAGCAGACAGGTGACACCGCGGGGACACCGGGGACAGCGGGACACCACGGGGACATGGGGACATCACGGGGACACCGGGACACCATGGGGACAGCGGGACACCCTGGGGACACCACAGGGACAGCGCGGGGACACCACAGGGACACCCTGGGGACACCACGGGGACACTGGGGGATTGGGGACACCCTGGGGACATCAGGACACCGCGGGGACATGGAGACACTGGGGACATGGGGACACCGTGGGGACACCACAGGGACACTGGGACACCATGGGGACACACTGGGGGCACACTGGGGACACTGGGGACACTGGGACAGCAATGGGAACACTGGGACACCATAGGGACACCATGGGGACATTGGGGACACTGGGGACACCGGGACACCAGGGACACCGGGACATTGGGGACACTGGGACACCACGGGGACATTGGGACAGCAATGGGGACACTGGGGACACACTGGGGACACTGGGGACACTGGGGACACCACGGGGACACCAGGACATTGGGGACACTGGGACACCGGGGATACTGGGACACCACGGGGACATTGGGACACTGGGACATCACTGGGACACTGGGACAGCAATGGGGACACTGGGGACACACTGGGGACACCATGGGAACACTGGGACAGCAATGGGGACACTGGGGACACCTGGGGACATTGGGGACACCAATAGGGACACGGGGACAATGGGGGATTGGCGACACTGGGGACACTGGGGACATTAATGGGGACAGTGGGGACATGGGGACACGGGGGACACTGGGACAGCAATGGGGACACCATGGGGACAGTGGGGACACGGGGACAGCAGGGAAAATGGGGACATTGGGGACATTGGGACCTTGGAGACATTGGGGGACATTGGGAGGATTTGGGACAGCCAGGTGACATTGGGGACAATGAGGACACTGGGGGGATTGGGGACATTGGGGACAGCAGAGACATTGATGACACTGGGGACAATGGGGACATTTAGGACACCATGGGGACACTGGGGACACCAGGGACAGTGGGGACATCAGGGACATTTGGGACAGCAATGGAGACATTGAGGACATTGGGGGTGTTGGGGACATTGACGACACTGGGGACAATGGGGACGGCAATGAGTGACCCCCAGTGACCCTGCTGACCCCGGGTGCCCCCTGGGTGACCCCTCTGTCCCCTCCCAGGTGGACAGCAGCCACGCCAGCCTGGCCGGGCAGAGCGGCGGTGACCCCTGTGACCCTGTGTGACCCCTGTGACCCTGTGTGACCCCAATGACCCCTGCGTGACCCCGGTGACCCCTGTTTGTCCCCTCCCAGGTGGACAGCAGCCACGCCAGCCTGGCCGGGCAGAGCGGCGGTGACGCCCGCAGCGCCCACGGCGCCCCCGGGCCCGACACCACCAACGTGGCCGTGGCCGAGGTGAGACCACGCCCACCTTCCTCCTGGCCCCGCCCCCATCCCGGATCCGCCCCCTCCCCCCTTCCCTCCCCTCCCCCTCCCCACCTGCGGGGGCGACAAGGCCAGGGGACAGCGGGGACCCCGCCCCCGGCCGTGATTGACAGCTGGGCACAGCCCCGCCCCTGGCGATGATTGACAGCTGATAACCATATCCAGGAGATGATTGACAGCTGGTAACAAAACCCAGGAGATGATTGACAGCTGATCTCAGCTCCTGGGTGATGATTGACAGCTGATAACCAAACCCAGGAGATGATTGACAGCTGATCTCAGTCCCACCCCTGAGAGATGATTGACAGCTGATCTCAGCTCCTGGGCGATGATTGACAGATGACAACCAAACCCAGGAGATGATTGACAGCTGATCTCAACTCCTGGCCATGATTGACAGCTGATAACCACACCCAGGAGATGATTGACAGCTGATCACAGCTTCTCTGGGCAATGATTGACAGCTAATTACCCCTCCCCGGGTGATGAGTGACAGCTGATTCTGGCTCCACCCCTGGGAAAATGATTGACAACCGTGCCCCACCCTGGGCAATGATTGACAGCTGCCCCGCCCCCAGACTATTATATAGAGCTGTGCCCCGCCCCCGGGCAGTGATTGGCAGCTGGCCCCGCCCCTGGGGATGATTGGCAGCTAGCCCCGCCCCCAGACAATTATATAGAGCTGTGCCCCGCCCCCGGGTGCTGATTGACAGCTGGTCCCGCCCCGGGGATGATTGATTGACAGCTGGCCCCGCCCCCGGGGATGATTGACAGCTGCTTTCCCGCAGGATCCCGCGCGGGGCAGCAGCAACAACAACCTGCCCCTGCTGCTGCTGCTCTTTAACCAGCAGGGCCTTGTCGCCTCCGTGCAGGTAAGAGGGACCCCGCCCCAAAACCCACCTAAAATCCTAAAAACCCACCCCAAAACTGACCCTAAACTGACCCAAAACTGACCCAAAACCCCAAAAACCCACCCCAAAACCCACCCTGAACCCACCCCAAAAACCAGAAAACTGACCCCAAACTGACCCTAAACCCCAAAACTGACCCAAAACCAACCCTGAACCCACCCCAAAAACCCCAAAACCCACCCTGAACCCACCCCAAAACCCAGAAAACTGACCCCAAACTGACCCTAAACCCCAAAACCGACCCTAAACCCCCAAACTGACCCAAAACCCACCATGAACCCACCCCCAAAACCCCTAAACTGACCCTAAACTGACCCTAAACCCAAAAACCCCTAAACTGACCCCAAACTGACCCTAAACCCCAAAACCCACCCCAAAACCCACCCGAACCAACCCAAAACTGACCCAAAACTGATCCTAAACCCCAATACTGACCCAAAACCCACCCCAAAACCTACCCAAAACTGACCCTAAACTGACCCTAAACCAACCCAAAACTGACCCTAAACTCCAAAAACACACCCCAAAACCCACCCTGAACCCACTCCAAAAACCCCAAAACTGCCCCAAAACCAACCCAAAACTGCCCCTAAACCCACCTCAAAACTGACCCAAAACTGACCCAGCACCCCAAAACTCACCCAAAACCCACCCTAAATGCCAAAACCCACCCCAAAATGGACCCAAAACCCCAAAATTGACCTTAAACTGCCCCAAAACTGCCCCTAACCCCCAAAACTGCTGCTAAACCCACCCCAAAACTTAACCCAAAACTGACCCAAACCCCCAAAACCCACTCCAAAACTGCCCCTAAACCCACCCCGGCACCCCAAAACTGCCCAAGTGACCCAAAAAGTCAGCCCAAAATCCACCCCCACACCCCAAACCCATCCTGATCCCACACAAACCTGCCAAAACCGCCCCCATTCACCCCAAACCCCAAAACTGTCCCCAGTCACCCCAAAAACATCCCCAATGTCCCCAGGTGTCCCCAGCTGTCCCAGGTGTGTCTCCAGCTGTCCCCAGGTGTGTCCCCAGGTGTCCCCAGGTGTCCCCAGGTGTGTCCCCAGGTGTGTCCCCAGGTGTCCCCAGGTGTGTCCCAGGTGTCCCCAGTGTCCCCAAGTGTGTCCCCAGCTGTCCCAGGTGTCCCCAGGTGTCCCCAGCTGTCCCAGGTGTGTCCCCAGGTGTCCCCAGCTGTCCCAGGTGTCCCCAGGTGTGTCCCAGCTGTCCCAGGTGTGTCCCCAGGTGTCCCCAGGTGTCCCAGGTGTGTCCCCAGCTGTCCCCAGGTGTGTCCCAGCTGTCCCCAGGTGTGTCCCAGGTGTCCCCAGCTGTCTCCAGGTGTCCCCAGGTGTCCCCAGCTGTCCCCAGGTGTGTCCCCAGCTGTCCCCAGGTGTGTCCCAGCTGTCCCCAGGTGTGTCCCAGGTGTCCCCAGCTGTCTCCAGGTGTCCCCAGGTGTGTCCCCAGCTGTCCCCAGGTGTCCCCAGGTGTGTCCCGGGTCTCACCTGCCCCTCCCCCGCAGGGTGACTGGGTGTGGCTGAAGAAGTTCCCGGGGGAGCAGCACACGGAGGTGAAACCGGCCACCAAGCTGGCCTTCTGCAAGGTGAGGGACACCGGGGGACACGGGGACACCGGGGGGACACAGGGACATCGGGGACACGGGGACATTGAGGGGACACCGGGGGACACTGGGGACATTGGGGACATTGGGGGGACATGGGGACATTGGGGACATTGGGGGGACATGGGGACATTGGGGACACTGGGGACATTGAGGGGACACCGGGGACACCGGAGGACATGGGGACATTGAGGGGACATGGGGACATTGAAGGGACACGGGGACACCGAGGGGACACTGGGGACATGGAGACACCTGGGGGACATGGGGACATTGAGGGGGCATGGGGACACTGGGGGGAGTGGGGACAGCGAGGAGACACGGGGACACCAGAGGGACACAGGGACACAAGGGGGACATGGGGACACCTGCACCTGGGGAAGCATGGAGACATTGAGGGGACAGGGGGACACCTGGGGGCGTCAGGACACTGGGGGACATGGGGACATTGAGGGGACACCAGGACACCGGGGGGTGTGGGGACATGGGGGATACAGGGACATTGAGGGGACATGGGGACATTGAAGGTCTTGGGGACATCATTGGGTCATGGGGACATCGTTGGGTCATCATGGACAACGTGGGGTCATGGGGACGCTGAGGTGTCATGGGACATCGTTGGGTCTTGGGGACATTGAGGAGTCATGGGACATCATTGGGTCATCGTGGTCAAGGCTGGACGATGTGGACATCACCGAGTTGTGGGGACATTGTTGGGTGTTGGGGACATCGTTGGGTCACGGGGACATCGTTCTGTCATCATGGTCAAGGTTGGACCATGGTGATCCATCGTTGGGTCATGGGGACATCACTGGGTCTTGGGGACATTGTTGGGTCATGGGGACACTGAGGGTTGATGGGACCTCGTTGGGTCATGGGGAGAGCATTGGGTCATCGTGGTCAAGGTTGGAGCATGGGGACATTGAGGGGTCATGGGGACATTGTTGGGTCTTCATGGACAACATGGGGTCATGGGGACATTGAGGGGTCATCATGGACCATGGGGACATCGTTGGGTCATGGGGACATTGAGGGCTTGTGGGACATTGTTGGGTCATCATGGACCATGGGGACGTGGTTGGGTCATGGGGACAGTGTTGGGTCATCATGGACATCGTTGGGTCTTG
Source organism: Passer domesticus (assembly GCF_036417665.1). Lineage (NCBI taxonomy): Eukaryota > Metazoa > Chordata > Aves > Passeriformes > Passeridae > Passer > Passer domesticus. The sequence continues at coordinate 5,238,999 of NC_087502.1, read as the reverse complement.
GGGACACTGAGGTGTCTTGGGGACATCGCTGGGTCATGGGGACATTGAGCGGTTGTGGTACATTGAGAGTCTTGGGGACATCGAAAGGTCACAGGATATCGCTGGGGACATCACTGGGTCTTGGGGACATCGTTGGGTCATGGGAACAGCGTTGGGTTGTGGGGACATTGAGGGGTCGTAAAGACATTGAGGGGTCATGGGAACATCGCTGGGTCATGGGACATCACTGGATCTTGGGGACAGCGTTGGGTCATCGTGGTCAAGGTTGGACCTTGGGGACATTGAGGGGGCATGGGGACATTGAGGGGTCATCATGGACCATGGGGACATCGTTGGGTCATGGGGACAGTGTTGGGTCATCATGGACATCGTTGGGTCATTGGACATCGTTGGGTCATCATGGACATCGTTGGGTCTTGGGGACACTGAGGTGTCTTGGGGACATCGCTGGGTCATGGGGACCGCGTTGGGTCATCATGGTCAAATTTGGACCATGGTGATCCATCATTGCGTCTTGGGGACCTCGTTGGGTCATGGGGACATTGAGGGGTTGTGGGACATTGAGAGGTCATGGGGACACTGAGGGGTCATGGGGACATTGAGGGGTCATCATGGACCATGGGGACATCGTTGGGTCATGGGGACAGCGTTGGGTCATTGGACATTGTTGGGTCATGGGAACATCACTGGGTCATCCCCACCCCGGTGTCCCCCGCCGTCCCCGCGTCCCCTCCAGCTGCGGGACCTGCGTCACGAGAACGTGAACCTGTTCCTGGGCTTCTTCCACGACTGTGGCATCTTCGCCATCGTGTCGGAGCACTGCTCGCGCGGCAGCCTCGAGGACCTGCTGCGCAACGAGGACATGAAGCTCGACTGGATGTTCAAGTCCTCCCTCCTCATCGACCTCATCAAGGTGCCCACGGGGTGGCCACGGCCGGCCGGTGGCCATGGGGTGACCACGGAGGTGGGGGTGGCCATGGGGTGGTCATGGCGATGATGGTGGCCACGGGGTGACCACGGAGGTGGTGGTGGCCATGGGGTGGTCATGGCAATGATGGTGGCCACGGGGTGACCATGGAGGTGGTGGTGGCCATGGGGTGGTCATGGGGTCACGGTCTACAACGCTGTAGGCCGTGGCGGTGATTGTTGACCAGGGCATTGCTGACAATGGCAACGCCAACCATGACGTCGACGGTTGACCATGACACTGATTGCTGACCATGGCGTTGTTGACCATGGCATTGATTGTTGACTGTGGCGTTGTTGCCCATGGCAATGGTTGGCCATGACGTTGATTGTTGATCATGTCATTGTTGCCCATGGCAATGGTTGACCATGACATTGATGGTTGACCATGCCATCCATTGTTGACCATGACATTGATGGTTGACTGTGGCTTTGTTGCCCATAGCGATGGTTGACCATGACGTTGATTGTTGATCATGTCATTGTTGACCATGCCATCCATTGTTGACCATGACATTGATGGTTGTGACTGCGGCGTTATTGACCATGACATTGATGTTGACCATGCCATCCATTGTTGACGATGACATTGATGGTTGACCCTACCATTGTTGACCATGGCCTTGTTGACCATGGCCTTGTCGACCATGCCGTTGATTGTTGACCCTACCATTGTTGACCGTGACACTGATTGTTGACCATGGCCTTGTTGACCATGGCAGTGATTGGCCGTGCCATTGATTGTTGACCCTGCCATTGTTGACCATGCTGTTGATTGTTGACCATGTCATTGTTGACCATGACCTTGTTGACAACACCATTGTTGACCGTGCCGTTGATTGTTGACTCCGCCATTGTTGACCATGGCCTTGTTGACCATGACAATGGTTGACCATGACCATTGATTGTTGACCATGGCCTTGTTGACCATGACAATGGTTGACCATGACCATTGATTGTTGACCATGCCATTGTTGACCATGCCATTGTCAACCATGACACTGATAGTTGACCATGGCCTTGTTGACCATGGCCTTGTCACCATGGCAACGGTTGACCATGACGTTGATTGTTGACCGTGCCATTGATTGTTGACCATGACATGGTTGACCGTGCCGTGGTTGACCGTGCCGTGGTTGACCATCGCACTGACGGCGGCGCGGTGCCGGCAGGGCGTGCGGTACCTGCACCACCGCGACGTGGTGCACGGGCGGCTCAAGTCGCGGAACTGCGTGGTGGACGGGCGCTTCGTGCTCAAGGTCACCGACCACGGCTACAACCAACTGCTGGAGGCGCAGCGCGTGCCGGCCCCGCCCCCGCAGCCCCACGGTGAGGGCGGGGCCTCATGGGCGGGGCCTCGTGGGCGTGGCCTCATGGGTGTGATCTCATGGGTGTGGCCTTCTGGGCATGGCCTTGGAAGAATCCATGGTGACCCTGTGGGGGGTGTGGCTTTGGGGTGGGCGTGGCTCTGGGCTTGGCCAATAAGACAGGATTTTAAAAAGGGGGTGGAGCCCTGGAGGGAAGGGGCGTGGCCCTCTGGAAGGGTGTGGCCTGTGGAAAGGCACATGGCTTTCGCTTTAGGGGCGTGGCCTTTGGGTTAGGGGTGTGGCCTTTGGGTTAGGGGTGTGGCCTTTGGGTTAGGGGTGTGGCCTATGAGTGTGGTTGGGGCACGGAGAGGCGGGGCTTACATTGGGGGCGTGGCCACAACCAACCCCACCCAATTAAGGCGGGGTTTCCTTGGAGAGGGCGTGGCCTCGTGTGGGCGTGGCCTGTCCATTCATTGGTCCTGCCTCCCCTCAATGCTGTCCATAGGAAAAGGGGCGTGGCCTGTATGGAAAGGGGCGTGGTCTTGTAGTGACACACCCCCAAGTGGGCGTGGCTTCAAGCTGGGCGTGTCCTTCCCATACTGGGGGCGTGGCCACCCCCTCAAGCATCCTCCCATTGAATCCTGGGTTGGGGTGGGCGTGGTCTATCAGGATGGGCGTGTCCCGGGGTGGGGTGGGCGTGTCCGAGTGGGCGTGTCCGAGCCTGGCCCCGCCCCCAGAGCGGCTGTGGACGGCGCCGGAGCTGCTGCGGGACGAGGCCCTGGAGCGCCGCGGCTCCTTCCGCGGCGACGTCTACGGCATCGGCATCATCATGCAGGAGGTGATCTGCAGGAGCCCGCCCTACTGCATGCTGGGGCTGCCCCCCGAAGGTGAGACCCCAAAACCGACCCCAAAAATGAGCTCCTCACCCCAAAAAAACCCTGGAACCCCCCTGAGAACCTACTGCATGCTGGGGCTGCCCCCCGAAGGTGAGACCCCAAAACCAACCCCAAAAATGAGTTCCTCACCCCAAAAAACTGCCCGAGTCCCCCCTACTGCATGCTGGGGCTGCCCCCCGAAGGTGAGACCCCAAAACCGACCCCAAAAATGAGTTTCTCACCCTAAAAAAACCCTGGAACCCCTGCTGCATGCTGGGGCTGCCCCCCGAAGGTGAGACCCCAAAACCAACCCTGAGTGACCCCAAATGACCCAAACTGACCCTAAATGACCCCAAATATCCCCAAACTGACCCATAACCGACCCCAAATGACCCTAAATTAACCAAACCGAGCCCAAATTCCCCCACACTGATCCCAAAATGACCCCAAACTGACCCTGAGTGACCCCAAACTGACCCATAACTGACCCTAAATTACCCCAAATATCCCCAAACTGACCCATAACCGACCCCAAATGACCCTAAATTACCCAAACCGAGCCCAAATTACCCCACACTGATCCCAAAATGACCCCAAACTGACCCTGAGTGATCCCAAACTGACCCTGAGTGACCCCAAACTGACCCATAACTGACCCTAAATTACCCCAAACTGACCACAAATGACCCCAAACCGAGCCCAAATTACACCAAACTAAGCCCAAATGACCCTAAGTTACCCAAACTGAGCCCAAATTACCCCACACTGCGTCCAAATGACCCCAAATTACCCCAAACTGAGCCCAAATGACCCTAAATTACCCCAAATGACCCCAAATGACCCCAAATGACCCTAAATTACCCCACACTGACCCTAAATGAAACTAAATTACCCCAAACTGACCCAAGTGACCCTAAATTACCCCACACTGACCCTAAATGGCCCTAAATGACCCCAAACTGAGCCCAAATGACCTTAAATTACCCCACACTGACCCCAAATGGCCCTAAATTAGCCCAAACTGACCCCAAATGACCCCACGCTGACCCCAAATGACCCTAAATGACCCCAAACTGAGCCCAAGTGACCCCAAACTGACCCCAAATGACCCCAAATGACCCTAAATTACCTCACACTGACCCTAAATGACCCTAAATGACCCCAAACTGACCCCAAATGACCCTAAATTACTCCAAACTGACCCAAGTGACCCTAAATTACCCCACACTGACCCTAAATGAACCTAAATGACCCCAAACAGACCCAAGTGACCCTAAATTACCCCAAACTGACCCCAAATCACCCAAACCGAGCCCAAATGACCCCAAACTGACCCGAGTGACCCCAAACTGACCCAGAACTGACCCCAAACTGACCCAAAAGTGACCCAGAACTGACCCCAGAACTGACCCCAGAACTGACCCATGACTGACCCCAAATCACCCAAAATGACCCAAACTGACCCGAGTGACCCCAAACTGACCCGAGTGACCCCAAACTGACCCGAGTGACCCCCCGTGACCCCTGCTGACCCCATTTTCCCGCAGAGATCATCGAGAAGGTGCAGCGGCCGCCGCCCCTGTGCCGCCCCGCGGTGTCGGCCGACCAGGCGCCGCTGGAGTGCATCCACCTGATGAAGGAGTGCTGGAGCGAGCAGCCCGAGAAGAGACCCACCATCGACCAGGTCTTCGACCAGGTGAGACCAGTACGGCACCAGTATGGCACTGGGGAGACCGGTATGGGACTGGTATGGGGCACTGGAACCAGTATGGGACTGGTATGGGACTGGTATGGCACTGGTATGGGCTGGAGCGAGCAGCCTGAGAAGAGACCCACCATCGACCAGGTCTTCGACCAGGTGAGACCAGTACGGCACTGGTGAGACCAGTATGGGACTGGTGAGACCAGTATGGGACCGGTATGGGACTGGTATGGCACTGGTGTGGGCTGGAGCGAGCAGCCCGAGAAGAGACCCACCATCGACCAGGTCTTAGACCAGGTGAGTCCAGTACGGGACTGGTGAGACCGGTATGGGACCAGTATAGGAGTGGTGAGACACACCTGGGGCACTGGGACCAGTATGGAACCAGTATGGGACTGGTATGGGGCGATGGAACCAGTATGAGATTGGTATGGGCTGGAGCGAGCAGCCCGAGAAGAGACCCACCATCGACCAGGTCTTCGACCAGGTGAGACCAGTACGGCACCAGTATGGCACTGGGGACACTGGTATGGGACTGGTATGGAGTGATGGAACCAGTATGGGACCAGTATGGGACTGGTATGGGGCAATGGAACCAGTATGGGACTGGTATGTCACTGGTATGGGCTGGAGCGAGCAGCCCGAGAAGAGACCGACCATCGACCAGGTCTTCGACCAGGTGAGACCAGTACGGCACTGGGGAGACCGGTATGGGACCAGTATGGGACTGGTATGGGACTGGTGGGACCAGTATGGGACTGGTATGGGGCAATGGAACCAGTATGGGACTGGTATGTCACTGGTATGGGCTGGAGCGAGCAGCCCGAGAAGAGACCCACCATCGACCAGGTCTTCGACCAGGTGAGACCAGTACGGCACCAGTATGGCACTGGTGAGACCGGTATGGAACCAGTATGGGACTGGTGGGACCCGTATGGGACTGGTATGGGACTGGTATGGCACTGGTGTGGGCTGGAGCGAGCAGCCCGAGAAGAGACCCACCATTGACCAGGTCTTCGACCAGGTGAGACCAGTACGGGACAGGTGAGACCAGTATGGGACTGGTGAGACCAGTATGGGACCAGTATGGGACTGGTGGGACCAGTATGGGACCAGTATGGGACTGGTGAGACTGGTATGGGACTGGTATGGGACTGGTATGGAGTGATGGAACCAGTATGGGACTGGTGTGGGCTGGAGCGAGCAGCCCGAGAAGAGACCCACCATCGACCAGGTCTTCGACCAGGTGAGACCAGTACGGCACCAGTATGGCACTGGTGAGACCGGTATGGGACTGGTATGGAACTGGTATTGGGCAATGGAACCAGTGTGGGACCAGTATGGGACTGGTATGGGACTGGTATGGGGCACTGGAACCACTATGGGACTGGTATGGGGCAATGGAACCAGTATGGGCTGGAGCGAGCAGCCCGAGAAGAGACCGACCATCGACCAGGTCTTCGACCAGGTGAGACCAGTACGGCACCAGTATGGCACTGGGGAGACCAGTATGCGACTGGTATGGAACTGGTGAGACTGGTATGGGACTGGTATGGGACTGGTATGGAGTGATGGAACCAGTATGGGACTGGTGTGGGCTGGAGCGAGCAGCCCGAGAAGAGACCCACCATCGACCAGGTCTTCCACCAGGTGAGACCAGTATGGGACTGGTGAGACCGGTATGGGACTGGTGAGACCAGTATGGGACCAGTATGGGACTGGTGAGACCAGTATGGGACTGGTGAGACCAGTATGGGACCGGTGTGGGACTGGTATGGCACTGGTGTGGGCTGGAGCGAGCAGCCCGAGAAGAGACCCACCATCGACCAGGTCTTCGACCAGGTGAGACCAGTACGGGACTGGTGAGACCGGTATGGGACCAGTATGGGAGTGGTGAGACACACCTGGGGCACTGGGACCAGTATGGAACCAGTATGGGACTGGTATGGGGCGATGGAACCAGTATGAGATTGGTATGGGCTGGAGCGAGCAGCCCGAGAAGAGACCCACCATCGACCAGGTCTTCGACCAGGTGAGACCAGTACGGCACCAGTATGGCACTGGGGACACCGGTATGGGACTGGTATGGAGTGATGGAACCAGTATGGGACCAGTATGGGACTGGTATGGAGTGATGGAACCAGTATGGGACCAGTATGGGACTGGTATGGGGCACCGGTGTGGGCTGGAGCGAGCAGCCCGAGAAGAGACCCACCATCGACCAGGTCTTCGACCAGGTGAGACCAGTACGGGACTGGTGAGACCAGTATGGGACCAGTATGGGACTGGTGAGACCAGTATGGGACCAGTATGGGACTGGTGGGACCAGTATGGGACCAGTATGGGAGTGGTGAGACCAGTATGGGACTGGTGAGACCAGTATGGGTCTCTGTGTGGTTCTGTGGGGTCCCTGTGAAGTTCCATGATGATCCATGGGGTCTCCATGGGGTCTCCATGAGGTCCTATGGGGTTTCCATGGGATTCCATGAGGTTCCATGGAGTTCCATGGGGTTCTGTGGAGTTCTATGGAGTTCTATGGGGTTCTATGGAGTTCTATGGGGTTCCATGAGATTCCATGAGGTTCTATGGGGTCTCCATATTGTTTCCATGGGGTTCTATGAGTTTCCATGGAATTCCAGGAGGTCCTACAGGGTTCCATGGGATTCCATGGGATTCCATGAGGTTCTATGGGGTTCCATGGAGCTTCTATGGGGTTCCATGAGGTTCTACGGGGTCTCCATGGGGTTTCCCATGGGTTTCTGACCCACACACTTTTTTGGGGCAGTTTAAGGGCATCAACAAGGGCCGCAAGACCAACATCATCGACCCCGTGGAGTCTCCATGCGGTTCTACGGGGTTCCATGGGATTCCATGAGATTCCATGGAATTCTATGGGGTCTCCATGGGGTTCCATGGGGTTTCATGAGGTTCTATGGGGTTCTATGGGGTCTCCATGGGGTCTCCATGAGTTTCCATGGAGTTCCATGAGGTTCTATGGAATTCTATGGGGTCTCCATGGGGTTCCATGGGGTTTCATGAGGTTCTACGGGGTTCTATGGGGTCTCCATGGGGTTCCATGGGTTTCCATGGAGTTCCATGAGGTTCTATGGAGTTCTATGGGGTTCTATGAGATTCCATGGGGTCTCCATGGGTTTCCATGAGGTTCTATTGGAATCTGTGGGGTCTTCATGGGGTTTCATGAGGTTCTACAGGGTTCCATGAGGTTCCATGGGGTTTCATGAGGTTCCATGGGGTTCCATGAGGTTCTATGGGGTCTCCATGGGTTTCTATGAGGTTCTATGGGAATCCACGGGGTTTCCACGGCATTCTATGAGGTTCCATGGGGTCTCCATGGGTTTCTGACCCACACAATTTTTTTGGGGCAGTTCAAGGGCATCAACAAGTGCCGCAAGACCAACATCACCGACCCCGTGGGGCTCCCTGGGGCTCTGTGGGGTCTCCGTGGGGTTCCATGAGGTTCCATGGAATGCTATGGGGTCTCCATGGGGTTTCATGAGGTTCTATGGGGTTCTATGGGGTCTCCATGGGGTCTCCATGAGTTTCCATGGAGTTCCATGAGGTTCTATGGAGTTCTATAGGGTTCTATGAGATTCCATGGGGTCTCCATGGGTTTCCATGAGGTTCTATTGGAATCTATGGGGTCTTCATGGGGTTTCATGAGGTTCTACAGGGTTCCATGAGGTTCCATGGGGTTCCATGAGGTTCTATGGGGATTCCATGGAATTCTATGAGGTTCCATGGGGTCTCCATGGGTTTCCCATGGGTTTCTGACCCACACAATTTTTTTGGGGCAGTTCAAGGGCATCAACAAGGGCCGCAAGACCAACATCATCGACTCGATGCTGCGCATGCTGGAGCAGTACAGCAGCAACCTGGAGGACCTGATCCGCGAGCGCACCGAGGAGCTCGAGATCGAGAAGCAGAAGACCGACAAGCTGCTGACCCAGATGCTGCCGCCGTGGGTGGCCACGGGGGGCCGGGGGTGGCCACGGAGGGCCGGGGGTGGTCACTGGGGGGCCGGGGGTGGCCACAGGGGCCGGGGGTGGTCACTGTGGGGCCGGGGATGGTCACTGTGGGGGGTGGGTGGTCACTGTGGGGGTGGGTGTCACCCCATGGATGCCACATGAAGATTTGGGGTGGAGGGACCTTCAGACAGTCAGCCGGCCTGATCTGTGGGGCAGGGGGGGTCAGTGGGGTGGGAGGGGTCAGGGGGGTCACCAGGAGAAGTTTGGGGTCAGCCGTGACCCACTGACCCCACCCAGATCCATGGGGCAGGAGAGGTCAGTGGGGCAGGAGGGGTCAAGGGGGTCACCAGGAGAAGGTTGGGGTCAGCCGTGACCCACTGACCCCACCCAGATCCATGGGGCAGGAGAGGTCAGTGGGGCAGGAGGGGTCAAGGGGGTCACCAGGAGAAGTGTGGGGTCAGCCTTGACCCACTGACCCCACACTGAGGTATGGGTCAGCAGAAGGTCGAGGTGGTCACTGTGGACAGATTATGGCCAGCCTTGACCCCTTGACCAAGGCGGTCACTCAACCTTGACCCCTTGACCCAGGTGGTCACTCAACCTTGACCCCTTGATCGAGGTGGTCAGTGTGGACAGGTGGTGGTCAACCTTGACCCCTTGACCCAGGTGGTCACTCAACCGTGACCCCTTGACCAAGGTGGTCACTCAACCTTGACCCCTTGACCAAGGTGGCAGGACAAGGTGAAGGTGGTCACCAAGGACAGGTTGGGGTCAACCTTGACCCCCTGACCCACCCAGAGCTATGGGTCAGCAGATGGCCAAAGTGACCCTTGGAGACCCTTGTGGTCAGTTTTGACCCACTGACCCACCCAGATCCATGGGTCAGCAGATGGCCAAAGAGCCCCTTGTGGTCAACCTTGACTAACTCCCAGATCCATGGCCAAAGTGACCACTGGAGACCCCTGTGGTCAGTTTTGACCCCCTGACCCACCCAGATCCATGGGTCAGCAGATGGCCAAAGAGCCCCTTGTGGTCAACCTTGACCAACTCCCAGATCCATGGCCAAAGTGACCACTGGAGACCCCTGTGGTCAGTTCTGACCCACTGACCCACCCAGACCCGTGGTCAAAGTGACCACTGGAGACCCTTGTGGTCAGTTTTGACCCACTGACCCACCCAGATCTATGGGTCAGCAGATGGCCAAAGTGCCCCTTGTGGTCAGTTTTGACCCACTGACCCATCCAGATCCATGGGTCAGCAGATGGCCAAAGCCCTCCTTGTGGTCAGTTTTGACCCACTGACCCACCCAGATCCATGGGTCAGCAGATGGCCAAAGCCCTCCTTGTGGTCAGTTTTGACCCCCTGACCTACCCAGATCCATGGGTCAGCAGATGGCCAAAGTGACCCTTGGAGACCCTTGTGGTCAGTTTTGACCCACTGACCCACCCAGATCCATGGGTCAGCAGATGGCCAAAGCCCCCCTTGTGGTCAGTTTTGACCCACTGACCCACCCAGACCCATGGGTCAGCAGATGGCCAAAGCCCTCCTTGTGGTCAGTTTTGACCCCACTGACCCCTGCGGGTCACCAGGAGCTCCCAGCGGCCGCAGTGTCCACTCGCTGCCCCCCGGGTGACCCCGCTGACCACTGGGTGACCCCGCTGACCACTGGGTGACCCCGCTGACCCCCGGGCAGGTCGGTGGCCGAGGCGCTGAAGATGGGGACGCCGGTGGAGCCCGAGTACTTCGAGGAGGTGACGCTGTACTTCAGCGACATCGTGGGCTTCACCACCATCTCGGCCATGAGCGAGCCCATCGAGGTGGTGGACCTGCTCAACGACCTCTACACGCTCTTCGACGCCATCATCGGCTCCCACGACGTCTACAAGGTGACCGCGGCCGCGCTGGCCACCGTCATGGTGGTCACTCAGTCATGGGGTCATGGTGGCCACCTCAGGATGGGGGTTGGGGTCAGTGGTAGCATCAAAAAATGACCATGGCTGTGGTGGCCACACTCATGGTGGTCACTCGGTCATGGGGTCATGGGTGGCCATCTCGGGATGGGGGTTGGTGGTCACAAGGTGACCACGGCTGCGGCCACGCCGTCACGGTGGTCACTCAGTCATGGGTGTGGAGTGGTCATCTCAGGATGGGGGTTGGGGTCAGTGGTGGTGGCCACAAGGTGACCACGGCAGTGGTGGCCACGGTCATGGTGGTCACTCGGTCATGGGTGGCCACCTCAGGATGGGGGTTGGGGTCAGTGGGGGCATCTAACGATGACCACAGCTGTGGTCACATGGTCATGGTGGTCACTCAGTCATGGGTGGTCATCTCAGGTTGGGCGTTGGGGTCAGTGGTGGTGGGTACAAGGTGGTGGCCACGGTCAAGGTGGCCCCATGGCCATGGTCGAGGTGACCCCATGGACCTCTAGGGTGACCCCATGGCCATGGTCAAGGTGACCCCATGGTCAAGGTGGCCTCATGGCCATGGTCAAGGTGACAACATGGAGCTGCCCATGGTGGCCCAATGGCCGTGGTCAAGGTGGCCCCATGGTCAAGGTGGCCCCAGGGACCTCTAGAGGTGACCCCATGGTCAAGGTGACAACACTGAGCTGCCCGTGGTGGCCCCATGGCCATGATCAAGGTGCCCCATGGACCACCTGGAGATGACCCATGGCCATGGTCAAGGTGACATCCTTGAGCTGCTCAAGATGGCCCCATGACCATGGTCTAGGTGGCCCCATGGCCATGGTCAAGGTGACCTCATGGCCATGGTCAATATGGCTCCATGGCTGTGGTTGAGGTGGCCCCAGGGACCTCTAGAGGTGACCTCATGGTCAAGGTGACCTCCTTGAGCTGCTCAAGGTGTCCCCATGGTCAAGGTGACCCCATGGCCATGGTCAAGGTGACCCCATGGTCAAGGTGACCCCATGGCCATGGTCAAGGTGACCCCATGGAGCTCTAGAGGTGGCGTCATGGCCATGGTCAAGGTGACCCCATGGTCAAGGTGACCTCATGGCCATGGTCAAGGTGACCTCCTTGAGCTGCCCATGGTGGCCCCATGGCCATGGTCGAGGTGACCCCATGGAGCTGCTCAAGGTGACCCCATGGCCATGGTCAAGGTGGCCCCATGGACCTCTAGAGGTGACCCCATGGCCATGGTCAAGGTGGCCCCATGGACCTCTAGAGGTGACCCCATGGTCAAGGTGACCCCATGGAGCTCTAGAGGTGACCTTATGGCCATGGTCAAGGTGGCCCCATGGTCAAGGTGACCTCATGGCCATGGTCAAGGTGGCCCCATGGTCAAGGTGACCTCCTTGAGCTGCTCAAGGTGGCCCCATGGACCTCTAGAGGTGACCCCATGGTCAAGGTGACCCCATGGAGCTCTAGAGGTGATCTCATGGCCATGGTCAAGGTGACCTCATGGCCATGGTCAAGGTGACCCCATTGAGCTCTAGGGGTGGCCCCATGGTCAAGGTGGCCCCATGGAGCTCTAGAGGTGACCCCATGGCCATGGTCAAGGTGACCCCATGGAGCTCTAGAGATGACCTCATGGCCATGGTCAAGGTGGCCCCATGGTGAAGGTGACCTCGAGCTGCTCGAGGTGTCCCCAAGGTGCTCCAAGCCACGCCCTTGGCACTGCCCACCGAGAACGGACACGCCCACCGCACAAAGACCCCGACGCCCACGGGGCCGTGGGCGTGTCCCCGTGGGCGTGTCCCGGCGGGTGTGTCCCGGTGGGCGTGCCCACGCCCTGACCCGCCCCCATGCCCCTCCCCCGGCCAGGTGGAGACCATCGGCGACGCCTACATGGTGGCCTCGGGGCTGCCCAAGCGCAACGGCAACCGGCACGCCGGCGAGATCGCCAACATGTCGCTGGACATCCTCAGCTCCGTGGGCACCTTCAAGATGCGCCACATGCCCGAGGTGCCCGTGCGCATCCGCATCGGGCTGCACTCGGGTAGGCCCCGCCCCTGGCCACGCCCCCGACCCGCTGGACACGCCCCCTCCCCATTGGCCACGCCCCAACATGCCATGGCCACGCCCCCGGGGGTGGGCAGAGGTTGGGTGACGGCGCCTTGGCCAACGGGCAATGGGTGGGGTTGGGTGGGGCGTGGTGGCCACACCCCTGGACACGCCCATTGGGCACGCCCAATTGGTGAGCGCTCAGTGGCCACGCCCCTCATTGGACACGCCCAACTTGTGAGTGCTCAGTGGCCACGCCCCTCATTGGGCACGCCCAATTGGTGAGCACTCAGTGGCCACGCCCCTCATTGGACACGCCCAACTTGTGATTGCTCAGTGGCCACGCCCCTCATTGGACACGCCCAACTTGTGATTGCTCAGTGGCCACGCCCCTCATTGGGCACGCCCAACTTGTGATTGCTCAGTGGCCACGCCCCTCACTGGGCACGCCCAACTTGTGACTGCTCAGTGGCCACGCCCCTCATTGGACACGCCCAATTTGGGCAACGCTCAATGTGGGCGTGACCCATTGGAGACATTTGGGACACTCCCATTATAGGACACGCCCCAAAGGCCACGCCCACTGTGACCACACCCACTGTGACCACACCCTAATTGGCCACACCCATATATGGCCACACCTCATTGGCCACATCCAGTGCACCCACACCCTCATTGGTCACACCCATCTATGGCCACACCCACTGCAACCACACCCTCAGGACCATGCCCCATTTGCCACACCCATCTATGACCACACCCCATTTGGCCACGCCCCATTGGCCACACCCAACTCCTTGGCCAACCCTTGATGCTCATCAACTGTTGACCCCGCCCCTTCCATGACCCCGCCCCTTTGTGACCCCACCCCATTTGTGGCCACGCCCCCTGTGACCCCGCCCCCTGTGGCCCCGCCCCCAGGGCCGTGCGTGGCGGGCGTGGTGGGGCTGACGATGCCGCGGTACTGCCTGTTCGGGGACACCGTCAACACCGCGTCACGCATGGAGTCCACGGGCCTGCGTGAGTGACACGGGACAGGGACACGGGGATGGGGACACGGGGACAGGGACACGGGACAGGGACAGGGACACGGGACAGGGACACGGGACACGGGACAGGGACAGGGACACGGGACAGGGACACGGGACAGGGACACGGGACACGGGACACGGGACACGGGACACGGGACAGGGACACGGGACAGGGACAGGGACACGGGACACGGGACAGGGACACGGGACAGGGACACGGGACACGGGACAGGGACACGGGACATGGGACACGGGACAGGGACAGGGACACGGGACAGGGACACGGGACAGGGACACGGGACAGGGACACGGGACACGGGACAGGGACAGGGACACGGGACAGGGACACGGGACAGGGACACGGGACACGGGACAGGGACACGGGACATGGGACACGGGACAGGGACACGGGACAGGGACAGGGACACGGGACAGGGACACGGGACATGGGACAGGGACACGGGACGGGGACACGGGACAGGGACACGGGACACGGGACAGGGACACGGGACATGGGACAGGGACAGGGACACGGGACAGGGACACGGGACAGGGACACGGGACAGGGACAGGGACACGGGACGGGGACACGGGACAGGGACACGGGACACGGGACAGGGACACGGGACATGGGACAGGGACACGGGACGGGGACACGGGACAGGGACACGGGACACGGGACAGGGACACGGGACATGGGACAGGGACACGGGACAGGGACACGGGACACGGGACAGGGACACGGGACAGGGACAGGGACACGGGACAGGGACACGGGACAGGGACAGGGACAGGGACAGGGACACGGGACAGGGACACGGGACAGGGACAGGGACACGGGACAGGGACACGGGACAGGGACACGGGACAGGGACAGGGACACGGGACAGGGACACGGGACATGGGACAGGGACACGGGACGGGGACACGGGACAGGGACACGGGACACGGGACAGGGACACGGGACGGGGACAGGGACACGGGACACGGGACAGGGACACGGGACGGGGACACGGGACAGGGACATGGGACAGGGACACGGGACAGGGACACGGGACAGGGACAGGGACACGGGACAGGGACACGGGACAGGGACATGGGACAGGGACACGGGACAGGGACACGGGACAGGGACACGGGACACGGGACGGGGACACGGGACAGGGACACGGGACAGGGACACGGGACAGGGACAGGGACACGGGACAGGGACACGGGACAGGGACAGGGACACGGGACAGGGACACGGGACAGGGACACGGGACAGGGACAGGGACACGGGACAGGGACACGGGACATGGGACAGGGACACGGGACGGGGACACGGGACAGGGACACGGGACACGGGACAGGGACACGGGACGGGGACAGGGACACGGGACACGGGACAGGGACACGGGACGGGGACACGGGACAGGGACATGGGACAGGGACACGGGACAGGGACACGGGACAGGGACAGGGACACGGGACAGGGACACGGGACAGGGACATGGGACAGGGACACGGGACAGGGACACGGGACAGGGACACGGGACACGGGACGGGGACACGGGACAGGGACACGGGACAGGGACAGGGACACGGGACAGGGACACGGGACAGGGACAGGGACAGGGACACGGGACAGGGACACGGGACAGGGACAGGGACAGGGACAGGGACAGGGACACGGGACAGGGACAGGGACACGGGACACGGGACACGGGACAGGGACAGGGACAGGGACAGGGACAGGGACACGGGACACGGCCATCGGGACTTTTGGGGTTTTGGGGGGGAAGGTTGGTTTTTTTTTTACATTTTCTGGGGTTTTTGGGTTTTTTGTGGGGTTTTTGTGGCATTTTTTAGGGGGTTTTCTTGGGGGGTTTTTTGGGGGTTTATTTTGGGGGATTTTTGGGGTTATTTTGGGGTCGGGGTCACTGATGGGGTTTTGGGGATTTTTGGGGTTTTGGTTGTTTCGGGATCCATGGGGTTTTTTTGGGGTTATTTTTGAGTGGGTTTTTTTTTGGTTTTTGGTGTTTTTCCGTTTTTTTTTTTTTTTGGGGGTTTTTTTTTTATTTTATTTTTTAAAGGTTTTTCTGGGGTTTTTTTGGTTTATTTCTGGATTTTTTGGGTTATTTTGGGGTGTTTTGGGGTTTTTTTTTCTGGTTTTGGTGTGGGGTGTTGGGGCTTTTTTGAGGGTTTTTTGGGCTCTCTTGAGGATTTTTTTGGGCTTTTTTAAAGGATTTTTTGGGGGGGGTTGGGGGTTTTTTGGGTTTTTTTCCTGGAGGGGATTTTTTTGGGGTTTATTTCTGGATTTTTGGGGTTATTTTGGGGTGTTTTGGGGGTTTTTCTCTGGTTTTGGTGTGGGGTGTTGGGGTTTTGTTGAGGTTTTTTGGGGGCTTTTCTGGAGATTTTTGGGGGGATTTTTGAGGGTTTTTTGGGTTTTTTTTCCTGGAGGGGATTTTTTGGGGTTTATTTCTGGATTTTTTGGGTTATTTTGGGATGTTTTTGGGGTCCCAAACCCCCCTTTCCCCCCCAGCCTCTCGCATCCACGTGACCCAGCACACCGGGGGGGCTGCGGGGTCGGGGTCACTGAGGGGTTTTTGGGATTTTTTGGGTTTTTGGGGGTTTTAGGATCCATGGGGTTTTTTGGGGGTTATTTTTGTTTTTTGGGTTTTTTTTTTTTGGCTTTTTGGTGGGGTTTTTTTGAGATTTTTTTGGGTGGTTTTTGGGGTTTTTTAAATTTCTTTTCATGTTTTTTAGGGAGGTTTTTTTTTTTAGTTTTTTGGTGGTTTTTTGGGTTGTTTTGGGGTGGTTTTGGGGTCCCTAACCCCCCTTTCCCCCCCAGCCTATCGCATCCACGTGAACCAGCGCACGGTGGCCATCCTGCTCTCGCTGCAGGAGGGCTTCAAGGTCGACATCCGCGGCAAGACCGAGCTCAAGGTGAGCCCAAAACACCCCAAAACACCCCAAAAACGCCCCAAAAACCCAAAGAGAGCCCAGAGCCGCATGGAAAACCCCAAATACAGCAAAAAAGCCCCACAAATACAACCAAAAACCCCACAAATACAGCCCAAAACACCCCAAAACCCCAAAGAGAGCCCAGAGCCGCATGGAAAACCCCAAATACAGCAAAAAAACCCCACAAATACAGCCCAAAACACCTCAAATACAGCCCCAAAAATCCAAATACAGCCCAAAAACCACAAATAGAGCCCAAAAACCACAAAATACACCCCAAAACCACCTGGAAAACCCCAAATGTAGCCCAGAACCGCCCGGAAAACCCCAAATACAGCTCAAAAAACCCCAAAAAACAATCCAAAACCACCTGGAAAACCCCAAATAGAGCCAGAACTGCCTGAAAAATCTCAAAATCAGGCAAAAAACCCCCCCCAAAACGCTCAAAAAAACACCAAATGTAGCCCAGAACCACCTGGAAACCCCCAAATACAGCCCAAAAAACCCCAAATACAGCCCAAAATCACTTGAAAAACCCCAAAATCAGCCCCAAAACACCCCAAAACACCCCAAAAACACCTGCAAACCCCAAAGAGAGCCCAGAACTGCTGAAAAAATCTCAAAATCAGGCAAAACACCCCCAAAACGCTCAAAAAACACCAAATGTAGCCCAGAACCGCCTGGAAACCCCCAAATACAGCCAAAAAAACCCCAAACACAGTCCAGAACCACTTGAAAAACCCCAAAATCAGCCCCAAAACACCCCAAAACACCCCAAAAATGCCCCGAAAACCCCAAATCGAGCCCAGAGCCACCTGGAAAACCCAAATACAGCCAAAAAACCCCAAATACACCCCAAAACCACCTAAAAAAACCCCAAACAGAGCCCAGAACCGCCTGAAAAAATCTCAAAATCAGGCAGAAAAACCCCCCAAAATGCTCAAAAACCCCAAATAGAGCCCAGAACCACCTGGAAACCCCCAATACAGCCAAAAAACCCCAAATACAGTCCAGAACCACTTGAAAAATCCCAAAATCAGCCCAAAACTGCCTGAAAACCCCAAACAGAGCCCAGAGCCGCATGGAAAACCCCAAATACAGCCCAAAAAACCCCAAATACAGCTCAAAAAAAACCCAAATACAGCCCAAAAACCCCAAATACAGCCAGAAAGCCCAAATACAGCCCAAAAACCCCAAAGACAGCCCAAAAACCCCAAATACAGCCCAAAACCCCAAATACAGCCCAAAAACCCCAAATACAGCTCAAAAAACCCCAAATACAGCCAGAAACCCCAAATACAGCTCAAAAAAACCCAAATACAGCCCAAAAACCCCAAACACAGCCCAAAAACCCCAAATACAGCCCAAAAACCCCAACACAGCCCAAAAAACCCCAATACAGCCCAAAACCCCCCATATACAGCCCAAAACCCCAAATACAGCCAAAAACCCCAAACACAGCCAAAAAAACCCCAAATACAGCCCAAAACCCCCCAAATACAGCCCAAAACCCCAAATACAGACCAGAAACCCCAAAGAGAGCCCAGAACCACTTGAAAAACCCCAAATACAGCAAAAAAACCGCCTGGAAAACCCCAAATACAGCCCAAAACTGCCTGAAAAACCCAAAACCAGCCCAAAACACCCAAATAAAACCCAAAGCACCCCAAAACCGCCCAGAAAATCCAAATATAGCCCAAAACCGCCTGAAAAACCCCAAAATCAGACCCCAAACACAATCTATAGGGTAAAGGAGTGGAGAACACCTACTGGCTGTGGCCGTACCTGACCCCATAACCCCATTCCTGACCCCATACCTGACCCTATAACCCATACCTGACCCTAATAACTGACCCTATAACCCCATACCTGACCCTATAATTTGTAGGGTAAGGGCGTGGAGGACACCTACTGGCTGTGCCTGTACCTGACCCCATAATTGACTGACCCCATACCTGACCCTATAACTGACCCTATAATCTGTAGGGTAAGGGCGTGGAGGGACACCTACTGGCTGTGCCTGTACCTTGACCCTATAACTGACCCCATAACCCCTTCCTGACCCCATAACCCCATAAATTCCCCTATAATTTGTAGGGTAAGGGCGTGGAGGACACCTACTGGCTGTGCCTGTACCTGACCCCCATTCCTGACCCCATAACCCCATACCTGACCCCATAACCCCATACCTGACCCTATAACTGACCCTATAATTTGTAGGGTAAGGGCGTGGAGGACACCTACTGGCTCGTGGGCCGCGAGGGATTCACCAAACCCATCCCCACCCCCCCCCGACCTCCTGCCGGGGTGAGCGCGCTGTGGGGCCGGTTATGGGGTTTGGGGTCGGCTTTGGGGTTTGGGATCAGCTTGGGGTTATGGGGTCGGCTTTGGGGTTATGGGGTTTGGGGTCGGTTATGGGGTTTGGGGTCAGCTTGGGGTTTGGGGCTATGGGGTCGGTTATGGGGTCGGTTATGGGGTTTGGGGCTATGGGGCCGGTTATGGGGTTTGGGATCGGCTTTGGGGTTTGGGGCTATGGGGTCGGTTATGGGGTTTGGGGTCGGCTTTGGGGTTATGGGGTTTGGGGTCATGGGGTTTGGGGTTATGGGGCGGTTATGGGGTCAGCTTTCTGGTTTGGGGTCATGGGGCCGGTTATGGGGTCGGTTATGGGGTTTGGGGCTATGGGGCCGGTTATGGGGTCGGCTTTGGGGTTATGGGGTTTGGGGTTATGGGGTTTGGGGTCATGGGGCCGGTTATGGGGGTCAGCTTTGGGGTCTGGGGTCATGGGGCCGGTTATGGAGCGGGCTTTGGGGTTTGGGGTTACTGGGGCCGGGTTTGGGGTCAGGGGTTATGGGGTATGGGGTTATGGGGTTTGGGGTTATGGGGTTATGGGGGTTGGGGTTATGGGGTTATGTGGGTTGGGGTTATGGGGTTTGGGGTTATGGGACGGTTATGGGGGCCGGCTTTGGGGTTGGCTTTGGGGTTATGGGGTCAGGTTATGGGTTATAGGGTCGGGTTTGGGGTTATGGGGTTAGCTTTGGGGTTTGGGGCTATGGGGTCGGGTTATGGGTTATGGGGTTATGGGGTCAGCTTTGGGGTTATGGGTTTTGGGTTATGGGGTGAGTGGGGCCAGTATAGGATGAGGTTTGGGGTGTGCGGTTACGGGGTTACAGGGTTTGGGATCAGGTTTGGGGTTATGGGGTCGGGTTTGTGGTCAGTTTGGGGTCATGGGGTGATGGGGTTTGGGGTTATGAGGTTATGGGGCTGGTTATGGGGTTTGGGGTCAGCTTTGGGTTTGGGGTCGGGTTATGGGGTTTGGGGTTGGCTTTGGGGTCAGGTTTGGGGTTTGGGCTTTGGGGTTATGGGGTTGGTTATGGGGTTATAGTGTTTGGGGTTATGGGGTCGGGTTTGGGTTTGGGGTCGGGTTATGGGGTTTGGGTTGGCTTTGGGTCAGGTTTGGGGTTTGGGCTTTGGGGTTATGGGGTTGGTTATGGGGTTATAGTGTTTGGGGTTATGGGGTCGGGTTTGGGGTTTGGGGTCTGGGGTTATGGGGTTTGGGGTTGGCTTTGGGGTCAGGTTTGGGGTTTGGGCTTTGGGGTTATGGGTTGGTTATGGGGTTATAGTGTTTGGGGTTATGGGGTCGGCTTTGGGGTTTGGGGTTGGCTTTGGGGTCAGGTTTGGGGTTTGGGGTTATGGGGTCAGCTTTGGGGTTATGGGTGTTGGTTATGGGGTTATAATGTTTGGGGTTTGGGGTCGGGTTTGGGGTCGGGTTATGGGGTTTGGGGTCAGGTTTGGGGCTTTGGGTTATGGGGTGGGTTATGGGGTTATAGTGTTTGGGTTATGGGGTCGGGTTTGGGGTTATGGGGTTTGGGGTTATGGGGTGATTAAGCAGGTAAGGGGTTATTGGGTTATGGGGCAACCACAGGATCGGGGTGAAAATCCCCAAAAAACACCCCGAAAACCCCTCAAAAAAACCCCAAAAAACCCCAAAAAACCGCCCAAAAAACCCCAAATCCCCCGAATTGGGCAGCGCGAGCAACCACGGGCTGAGCCTGGACGAGATCCCGGCCGAGCGGCGCCGCAAGCTCGAGAAGGCGCGGCCGGGGCAGGGCGCTGAAATAGCCCCGCCCACCAGGTGAGCAGGCCACGCCCACCGACACAAACCCTGCCCCCGCCACAAACCCCGCCCACCGGGTGAGTTGGCCCCGCCCACCGGGTGAGCTGACCACGCCACCACCCCAAACCCCACCCACCGCCCCAAACCCCGCCCACCAGGTGAGCAGGTCCCGCCCACCACCCCAAATCCCGCCCACCAGGTCAGCAGACCCCGCCCACTGCCGCAAACCCCGCCACCGGGTGAGCAGGGACAGAAACCCCGCCCACCAGGTGAGCAGGCCACGCCCACCGCCACAAACCCCGCCCCCACCACAAGCCCCGCCCACCAGGTGAGCTGGCCCCGCCCCAGCCCCAAACCACGCCCACTGGGTGAGCAGGGACAGAAACCCCGCCCACCAGGTGAGCTGGCCCGCCCACCACCCCAAAACCCCGCCCCCACGGCCCCGCCCCGCCACAAACCCCGCCCACCAGGTGAGCAGGGATATAAGCCCCGCCCCCAGGCAGCCTGCCGCCCCATGGGCCCCGCCCACAGCCACAAACCCCGCCCTAGACAGACCCCACCCACTGGGTGAGCAGGGACAGAAACCCCGCCCCCAGACAGCTTGGCCAATCAGGTGAGCAGGGATGTAAACTCTCGCCCACCATGGACCACGCCCATGAACATAAACCCCGCCCCCATTGGGCCACGCCCACCCGTTGAGCAGGGACACGCCCACAGATGGGACACACCCACCCAGTTGGCCACGCCCCCACAGGAGACACGCAGGCCACGCCCCTCGCCTGGCCACGCCCACCCTGTTCCATCCACCTGACCCCTCCCAGCTCATTTGCATCTCATTATCCCACAGCTGCAGGCGGCCTCGCCCCGCCCCCGAGGGGCGGAGCCAGCACCGATTGGCCGCGAGGGACCCCGCCCTGGTGACGTCACAGGAGGCGGAGCCTGG
This sequence comes from Passer domesticus, assembly GCF_036417665.1. Lineage (NCBI taxonomy): Eukaryota > Metazoa > Chordata > Aves > Passeriformes > Passeridae > Passer > Passer domesticus. Next base: position 5,217,167 of record NC_087502.1, on the reverse strand, counting down.
GCAGCACGAGAGGATGTGGGGGCGTGGCCTGGACCAAAGGGGCGGGGCTTGGCCAGAGCACAAGGCTTGGCTCAGGGGGCGGGGCTGGAGCCTCAAAGGGGCGTGGTTTGGCTTTGTGGGCGGGGCTTCACCCTCTAGGGGGTGTGGCTTAAGAGTAGAGGGCGTGGTTTGGGTTTGTG